>NC_057806.1:479573486-479722782 GCF_018294505.1 Triticum aestivum
CCCGTATAAGGCCCATTGATGATACGGCCCGCAGAAGGCCCATTGTTTCTACCGCCCGTAGAAGGCACATTGTTTCTACGGCCCATAGAAGGCCCACTGTTTCTATGGCAAGTAGGAGGCCCAGTGTCACTACAGTAAATATTAGCCCATGGTTATTGTGGCCTAGTTTTAAAAAATAGGTTATTGCAGCCACTAGCTAACCATGGAAAAAGAACTGCAATGACTACAAGCAAACAAATAAACAAGACAACAAGGAAATAAATAAGCAAGCAACTAACACTAGGCTATCACGGCTATTACACATATTACATCCACTGGGCATCAAAGTTCGCCACAAGTGCAAATATAGGGAACAAAGCAGCATATCATATACACTGGTTGTCAAAGTTGGCGACCAGCGCAAATAAACGCCGCAGCAAAACAAATCCAGAACTGAAACCACTTCAGAAGATCTCAAGAAACAATATCCTGGGTACCCAGAATCCTGGCAAGATGCTTAGCAAGCTTATTAACTTTCTCTTGTTTGGCGCTTAAATCCTCCAGCGCTTGTTGTTGCACCAGAAAATATGCATCTGAATTCCGCAAGGACATCCTCAGTCCTTCAGCTTCCTGTCGCAGCACATCTGATCGATGTCTTTCAACTTGAAATTGAGACTCAAGAAGACAAACTGATTCAGGCATCGAGTTCGAAGAGCTTGTGCCAGTAGTAGTGGCCAGTAACTCGAACACTACATCAAGACAGGACTTTTGGATTCCCTCACTGTCGTCAAAATAGTTTTTATTAGCTTTCTTGGAGACCAACAGGGATGTCTCACTATCTCGAACCTTATCTGCATTACTTCCTTCACCATTGGATAACACGGTACTTGAAGGAAATATGCCCTAGAGGCAATAATAAAGTTATTATTTATTTCCTTATATCATGATAAATGTTTATTATTCATGCTAGAATTGTATTAACTGGAAACCTAATACATGTGTGAGTACATAGACAAACAGAGTGTCACTAGTATGCCTCTACTTGACTAGCTCGTTAATCGAAGATGGTTATGTTTCCTAGCCATAGACATGAGTTGTCATTTGATTAACGGGATCACATCATTAGGAGAATGATGTGATTGACTTGACCCATTCCATTAGCTTAGCACTTGATCGTTTAGTTTGTTGCTATTGCTTTCTTCATAACTTATACATGTTCCTATGACTATGAGATTATGCAACTCCCGTTTACCGGAGGAACACTTTGTGTGCTACCAAACGTCACAACGTAGTTGGGTGATTATAAAGGTGCTCTACAGGTGTCTCTGAAGGTACTTGTTGGGTTGGCGTATTTCGAGATTAGGATTTGTCACTCCGATTGTCGGAGAGGTATCTCTGGGCCCTCTCAGTAATGCACATCACTTAAGCCTTGCAAGCATTGCAACTAATAAGTTAGTTGCGGGATGACGTATTACGGAACAAGTAAAGAGACTTGCCAGTAACGAGATTGAACTAGGTATTGAGATACCGACGATCGAATCTCGGGCAAGTAACATACCGATGACAAAGGGAACAACGTATGTTGTTATGCGGTCTGACCGATAAAGATCTTCGTAGAATATGTGGGAGCCAATATGAGCATCCAGGTTCCGCTATTTGTTATTGACCGGAGACATGTCTTGGTCATGTCTACATAGTTCTCGAACCCGTAGGGTCCGCACGCTTAAAGTTTCGGTGACGATTGTATTATGAGTTTATGTGATTTGATGCACCGAAGGTAGTTCGGAGTCCCGAATGAGATCGGGGACATGACGAGGAGTCTCGAAATGGTCGAGACGTAAGATCAATATATTGGACGACTATATTCGGACATCGGAAAGGTTCCGAGTGATTCGGGTATTTTCGGGGGTACCGGGGAGTTACGGGAATACGAGGAAGAAGTAATGGGCCTCATGGGCCAAGTGGTGGAAGAGAGGAGGCAGGGCAAGCGCCCCCTAGCCCAAACCGAATTGGACTAGGTGGTCGGCCCCCCTTTCCTCCTTCTCCTCCTTCTCCTTCCTTCTCCTTCTCCTCCTTCCTTTCCTCCTCCTAGTAGGAGTAGGAAAGGGGAGTCCTACTCCTACTAGGAGGAGGACTCCTCCTCCTGGCGCACCCATAGAGGGCCGGCCGGCCTCCCCCCTTGCTCCTTTATATACAGGGGCAGGGGGCACCTCTAGACACACAAGTTGATCAATTGATCTCTCCCAGCCGTGTGCGGTGCCCCCCTCCACCATATTCCACCTCGGTCATATCGGAGCGGTGCTTAGGCGAAGCCCTGTGTCGGTAGCAACATCATCACCGTCACCACGCCATCGTGCTGACGGAACTCTCCCGTGAAACTCTGCTGGATCGGAGTTCGCGGGACATCATCAAGCTGAACGTGTGCTGAACTCGGAGGTGCCGTGTGTTCGGTACTTGGATCGGTCGGATCGTGAAGACGTACGACTACATCAACCGCGTTGTGCTAACGCTTCCGCTTTTGGTCTATGAGGGTACGTGGACAACACTCTCACCTATTGTTGTTATGCATTGTCAGCGTTCTGGGAACGGGGCTCCCCAGACTTGCCTGCCTGCGGCCCGCGGCGTGGCTCAAAAGGGGGCCCAGCGCGGCCCATCTTCATCAACACAAACCCAAGACCCTCATGAGGGGCCAAGTCTCGCGGGGCGGACGACACGGAGCTTCCTCAGGCACGGCCTCATCAGGCTGGCTCGCGAGGAGGCGGAGAGATCAAGGCGGGGTACCTCATGAGGTGCCCGTGACGCAAGCCATGACGACCAAAGGCGCCAGGCGGGCGCCAGCCGCGCAGTGTCCTCCTTTCCTCTTTGGTGCAAAGGGAGCAAGCGCAGGCGAAAGCATCAAGCAAAGGCACCCGTTTCGGTGCAACGAGACCAAGACCAGTCCAACGGCAGGGAGGAAGTCATTGTGGAGCCCAAGCCAGCGTCACCACCAGAGCCTTTGGCAGGCGAGGACCAACTTTAGTCAGGATAAGTGTACCAGATGTTCCCCTTCAAAATGGCCAATTGTTGGCGCCCTTCCCGCTCAATATTTGGGAAGAGGCCCAGGGCCTTTTCCTATAAATAGGACTAGCCACCCACAGGGGAGAGGGGAGATCAGAGATCGGATCGAAATCAGAGGGAGAATCGAGAAGGGAGAGAGAGAGAAGGGCGACTGAACTCCTCCTAGCAGTTCATCCCCCCAGCCAAGAACAGACCCTCGCGAGGCTGTTCTTCCTTGTATTGCTCATCATCATCAGCCCAAGAGGCAATCCACCACACCACACACTGGAGTAGGGTATTACACCACAACGGTGGCCCAAACCAGTATAAACCCTGTGTCTCTTGTGCTGTTCTTTCCATAGCTTAGATCTTAGTGAGGCGGAGGGGTGCAGATAGGTAGAAGGCGAAATATCCGCGCGCACCCTAGTGTTCGAACCTCAAGGGTCTGCCGGAACTCGAAATCCGACATTCGGCGCGCCAGGTAGGGGTGCGCCGGAATTCGTCTTCCACCACCCCGTTCTCCTCCGACCATCGCGTCCATGTCTGACGCTCGTCGGGCCCGCGCCGAGCGCCGGGCCGCTCTCGCTTCTCGCGTCGCCCAGATGGCTCCTGTCGGCGGGCGTCCCCGCTGTTCCCCGTCACCTGCCGTCAACGCCGCCACCGGCCCGGCGGGGGACGAGCAGCAAGCGTCGTCTCAGCATCCGTCCGTACGGCAAGACGGCCGCACCGCTACTCCCTCGCTCATCCCAGCTGGTTCTTCGTCCCGCGCGCTCCGCGCACCCATGGAGGCTCGAGCTGCGCTCATCGCGGCAAACGAGCTCCTGCGCTACCGTCCCGTCAACGACGTCTACGAAGAATGGCTCGACCGCGTCGCCGAGCTCGTCCGCGCTGCAGGGGGCTCTCCTGCGCCGTCCGTTCCGCTACACCGCACCCCGCACCGCGCGGGCGACGAAGCTCCGGGGGCGCCCCAGCCGCCTCCTCCTCAAGAAGGCGCCATGGCTCCAAGGCGCGTGGCCCCTGGGCGGAACCCGCTCCGTCAGGTGCCAGCGCGGCAAGAGCAGAGCTGCCAAGAAGTCCCTCGCCCGCAAGAAGCTGCCCGGGCGCTCCCTGCTCCAGCACGTCGCGACCATGCTCCTGCTCCCGCACGTCAAGACCCCGCGCTGCTCCCAGCTGCAGCGCGTGGGGACATGCAAGACCAAGCTCTCCGTCACCCAAGGCCTCCCGTGGCCACAGCAGGCTGCCGTGCCTTCACCACCGAGCTACGCAGCGTCGCGTGGCCCGGCAAGTTCAAGCCAGACCTGCCTCCTCGTTACGACGGCACGGCCGACCCTGCGGAGTTCCTCCAGCTCTATGAGCTGGGCATCGAAGCTGCCAACAGAGACGAGAAGGTCATGGCGAACTGGTTTCCCATGGCGCTCAAGGACGGGGCCCGCACCTGGCTCCTGAACCTGGCTCCAGGCACGATCTCCTCCTGGGACGAGATGCGCACCCGCTTCATCGCCAACTTCCAAGGTACTCGCGACCGGCCACCCGCCGTGAGCGACATGCGCCGCATCAAGCAACAACCCGGAGAGACCCTGCAGAAGTACATCCAGCGCTTCAACAACGCACGCCTCAAGATTCCCAAGGTGACCGAGGAGGCCATCATCTCAGCCTTCTCCGACGGCGTGCGCGATGTCAAGATGAAGGAGGAGCTGGCGATGCATGAAGACCTGTGCACTTCCTTGGAGTTGTTCAACTTGGCAACCAAGTGCGCCAGGGCTGAGGAAGGGCGTCTCTCCCTCCTCGAGCTGCCTGCCGCAGACCCAGAAGAGAAGAAGCCCAAGGCCAAGGATGTGAAGCGCAAGGGGGCTGCCGTGCTCGCGGCAGAACCAGACACCAAGCGGGGCAGAGATCAGCCCGAATCTTCCAAGGGCAGTCGGTACTGTGTGTACCACGACCTCCACACCCACAACACCAACGAATGTCAAGAGCTCCGAGCCGTGCGAGAAGGAAGGATCGGCCGTCGCCCCGACCGCGGTGACCGGGGCTACGGTCGAGGAGGAGGAAGGAACGCAGGACGCTGGGAAGACCGCTGCCCGCGCCAAGGGTGGCGCGATCGACCTCGCGAGGATCGCTGGCAAGACCCGCCTCGCGAGGGAGACTGGAGGGATCAGCCTCGCGAGGATCGCCCGCAAGGCAACGCAGGCCTCCCTCCGCTGCCGCCGCAGCCAAGGAGAAACGAGGACCGCCATCAGGACGAGGGGGCTGGGGGCTTCCAGGAGCCGCGCGCGATCGCCTGCATCCTGGGCGGGGCTCAAGCCCCAGCCTCTCAACGCATCTTCAAGCAGTTCGCCCGCGAAGTGAATGCAGTCCTCCCCAAGCTCGAAGCCACGCGCCCTCTCAGGTGGTCGGCGTGCGCCATCACGTTCAGCTCAGCAGATCAGCTCAAGTGTGCGGCCACAGCCGGAGTCCTCCCGATGCTTTGTTCCCCAATCATCAGCAACGTGGTGGTCACCAGGACCCTCATCGATGGCGGGGCAGGGCTCAACGTCCTGTCCGTGGAAACATTCAACAATCTCCAAGTGCCCTACAACCAGCTTCAGCCAACCAAGCCTTTCTCCGGAGTCACCGACGGCTCCACGGTCCCGATTGGGCAGGTCCGCCTCCCTGTCACCTTCGGGGCACGCGACAACTACCGCACCGAGCTCATCGACTTCGACGTCGCTCACATTCGCCTGCCGTACAACGCCATCCTTGGGTACCCAGCGCTGGCCAAGTTCATGGCCGTAACTCACCACGGCTACAACGTCCTCAAGATGCCAGGAAGTGGCGGAGTCATCACGGTGCCCTGTGAAGAGAAGGACGCGGTGTGTTCCCTGGAACGAGCCTTTCAGGCCGCATCACTGGAAGACCCGGATCGCGGAAGCAGGAGGCTTCCCGAGACCGCCCCCAAGAAGAAGAAGACATCGTCCGGCCGGCCCCTCAGGAGGCAGGCCCCTCAGGTCCCGCGCCTGCCCAGGGGGAACCTCCTTCCATCGCATAGGAAAGCGAACCCGCGCCCTCCTCAGGCAGGGCTCGGGGGCTGTCCCCTGGAGGGCCACCGACCTGGCTAAGGTCACGAGGGAGGTGCTTGGGCACCACATGGAGGCATGTTTCGAAGCACGTTTCCCTCAAGAAGGAGTAAGGCAAGGAGGGCCAGACCCTCAGGAGTTCGTCAGCAAGGCCATTCAGGAGCTACAGGAGTCAAGAGTCATGAGAGGCGGGCGCCGCCTACCAGCTGTGGCTCCCCATCCAGGCAAGGATGATGGGCTACGCGTCTGCATTGACATACCAGGGCTCAATCGAGTCGCCTCTCTGGAGCGCCTCTGGCCCTCGCGAGTGGGGCGCTGCGAAGGTCTGCCCCACAGCTACGTTCGCATGCCTTACAGCTTGCCGAACGTGGCTGCCACGTACCAGCGCCTCATGAGGGGCATCATGGAAGCTCAAGAGGCCAGGCGTTCTGCAGCCCTGGCGGAGATGGAGATGGTTCGCGAGGAGCCACCAGCGCCTCCGGAGCCTCCCGAGGCCCCTGGGCCTGGGGGCTCGTGAGGATCGGCTTCCGCAGCCCACCGAGTCTGCTATGCCAACACTCCTTCGTCCTCAACATCATCAGGTGACATCTTTCAAGTTTCATTTCCAGCTGGGAGCGCCCCCCAGGGCTGCATTATTCCTAGGCCGCGTGGGTCCATCCCTGCGGCATGTATCCCTTTTATTTTATGTTGTTAGCTTACCTTGTTGGGGGCGCCCCTCGGGCTGCATCATCCCCAAGTCGCTCGGACCTGACCCAGTGATGTCCGCCTTCCCAGCATCTATTTGAATGAATTCACTCCTTCGCGGCTAATGTGTTTAACCTAGTTGCCCGCTCAACTGACGCCAACTAACGGAGCTGCTCCCAAACGGCACGACACTTGCGCATGGGTCCATCCCTGTAACGCTAACAAACCTGAATGGCTGAGCTCTGGCCGCCGCAGCCCCGCAGGGCGCCACCTCGTCAAGCCTTCAGTGCCTCATTGCCCCTCGGAAGCAACCAACGGCTTACTGTCAATTGTCATGGCAACCCCTCGTTCTTTCTATGATGGGTCTACAGGATCTCCTAAAGGAGCTGCGTCAGGCGAGGCCCTTGCGGTGTCTCCATCACTCTCATCCACGTGAACCGCTTGCACGTTAAAGGGGGGGGGGTGCCTGAGCATCGCGACTTAGGGCTCCTACTGGCTCTCCAGCCCTCACCCTCTGGCCTTGTCCACGGCATCGCGACCTGGCATACCAGCGACGGCTGAGACTCGCTCAAGGACCGGGACCCGAGGACGTAGAGCAGAAAGGGGAGCAAAGGCGAGAGGGGAGGGACACGCGAGGACCTCGCCGAGCAACCTCACGCCTGCCGATGCACGGACCCGGCGACACACCAGAGAGCGGCCCCTGATTCTCGAGATAAGTCACCACCCGGAAGCACCAGCTACCGTGGCACCATCCCCGCACCTAATGCAATCCCGTGTTAGCGACGCTGCTCTCCTTTCTCACCGAACGAAGGCTGCTTGAGCGCCAAAGGGGACCTCCTGAGCATCGCGACTCAGGGGCTCTTACCGGACCCCGGGTCGCTCACCTCCTGGCCTTGACCACGGCATCGCGACTTGGCATACCAGCGACGGCTGAAGCTGCCTTGGGACTGGGACCTGTCGGCGCAGAGCACCAAGCCCTCGTGAGGTTCGAAAGGGAGAACTGAGCTAAGACGGAATGAGCAACTCGCACAATTCTACGACAAGCGTTATATTAACAAAACAGGATCACAGGGACCTTACAAGCCCCCACGGGACGCGTCTTTGATTCCTCGCAGGGAACAAATCCTAAAAGGACGCTAACTACATGCGCCCCTGCAAAAGACGCCATCATCAACAGTGGGCCATCAAGCACCGGCGCCAACCCCATCCAGATCAGAGTCGGAGACGGCCTGACGAGCCCGCCCTGCTCCAGGAGCGGCGCCGGCTTGGGGGCTCGTAGCTGTCGTCGCTCGTCTCCGGAGTCGCGAAGAGCTCGCCGGAGTCGTTGGAACCTCCGACGCCTCCGCCGCTTGAGGAGCCACCAAGGGAGCGGTCGGCGGGCCCAGTCCTCGCCGTAGCAGGGTCCCGACCACCACTCCTGGGGCAACACTCCAGCCGGCGCCCGTTAGCATCGAAGACCTTGAAGAACATCACCGAAGCACCGTCGTACTCCAAGTGGATCGCGAGGGCGCCTCTTGTCCTACAAACCCGGGCGATTTCGCTCCAGCCTCGAGTCATGAAGACCTCGCCCGGGGCAACGACCGCGACCTCTGCCTCGGTCGCGAGGGTGCTGCAGCTGGCGTGCTGCAGCCAAAGCTTCAGGAGTTCTCCCTGTGGGATGATGGAGGCGAAGAAGGGAGGAACGCGAATCCAAGACTGAGGAGGCATGGCGGGGTGGAGCACGAACTCTCGGGAGGAGCCCTTGGTGTGGACCCCAGGGAGGACGACCCACACCTTCGTGACCCATCGGCGCCGACGGCGGCGCCGCCCGTGGCGATCGGCGTTGACTCCTTCAGAGCCCTCGATGTGGGCATACAAGGGAAGCGGGAACCCCGGCGGTGGCCGCTCGCACCAGGGCCTCGACACCACCTGATGGGCCCCCTCGTCCCGGCCGCAGAGGGCGAGCCGTTTCTTCGGCGGGAGCGGGTCTGGTTCCTCTCGGGGAGCCTTTCCCTTCTCTGCCGCCGAGAACCGGCGGATCGGAGCCATCGCAGCAAGACGGAGCAAGGAACAGGAAGGAAGGAGAGGCGCAAGAAAGGGGATCTGAGCAGCAACCGGAGAAAGCAAAAAGCAAAGCCTAGGCAGATGCCGCTCCCTTATCAACTCGCGCGGTTGCTGAGGCGCCCATGTCCAGTCAACCGCCACACGACGCCCAAGGCCGCAGGCTATTAGGGCCCGCGGCGCTTCGCTCTTGCCCTTTCACCTCCCTGCACGGCCAAGTCCGGACGCGCCTTGGGCCCGGGGGCTACTGTCGGTGTTCTGGGGACGGGGGTCCCCAGACTTGCCTGCCTGCGGCCCGCGGCGTGGCTCAAAAGGGGGCCCAGTGCGGCCCATCTTCATCAACACAGACCCAAGACCCTCGCGAGGGGCCAAGCCTCGCGGGGCGGACGGCACGGAGCTTCCTTAGGCACGGCCTCATTAGGCTGGCTCGCGAGGAGGCGGAGAGATCAAGGCGGGGTACCTCACGAGGTGCCCATGACGCAAGCCATGACGACCAAAGGCGCCAGGCGGGCGCCAGCCGCGCAGTGTGCTCCTTTCCTCTTTGGTGCAAAGGGAGCAAGCGCAGGCGAGAGCATCAAGCCAAGGCACCCGTTTCGATGCAACGAGACCAAGACCAGTCCAACGGCTGGGAGGAAGTCATTGTGGAGCCCAAGCCAGCGTCACCACCAGAGCCTTTGGCAGGCGAGGACCAACTTTAGTCAAGATAAGTGTACCAGATGTTCCCCTTCAAAATGGCCAATTGTTGGCGCCCTTCCTGCTCAATATTTGGGAAGAAGCCCAGGGCCTTTGCCTATAAATAGGACTAGCCACCCACAGGGTAGAGGGGAGATCGGAGATCGGATCAAAATCGGAGGGAGAATTGAGAAGGGAGAGAGAGAGAAGGGCGACTGAACTCCTCCTAGCAGTTCATCCCCCCAGCCAAGAACAGACCCTCGCGAGGCTGTTCTTCCTTGTATTGCTCATCATCATCAGCCGAAGAGGCAATCCACCACACCAAACACTGGAGTAGGGTATTACACCACAACGGTGGCCCGAACCAGTATAAACCCTGTGTCTCTTGTGCTGTTCTTTCCATAGCTTAGATCTTAGCGAGGCGGAGGGGTGCAGGTAGGTAGAAGGCGAAATCTCCATGCGCACCCCAGTGTTCGAACCTCAAGGGTCTGCAGGAACCCGAAATCTGACATGCATCACCATGATCTTGCGTGTGCGTAGGAAATTTTTTGAAATTACTATGTTCCGCAATAGTGGCATCAGAGCCAAGTTTTATGCGTTGATGTTATATGCACGAGTAGAACACAAGTGAGTTGTGGGCGATATAAGTCATACTGCTTACCAGCATGTCATACTTTGGTTCGGCGGTATTGTTGGATGAAGCGGCCTGGACCGACATTACGCGTACGCTTACGCGAGACTGGTTCTATCGACGTGCTTTGCACACAGGTGGCTGGTGGGTGTCAGTTTCTCCAACTTTAGTTGAACCGAGTGTGGCTACGCCCGGTCCTTGCGAAGGTTAAAACAACACCAACTTGACAAACTATCGTTGTGGTTTTGATGTGTAGGTAAGAACGGTTTTTGCTAAAGCCCGTAGCAGCCACGTAAAACTTGCAACAACAAAGTAGAGGATGTCTAACTTGTTTTTGCAGGGCATGTTGTGATGTGATATGGTCAAGACATGATGCTAAATTTTATTGTATGAGATGATCATGTTTTGTAACCGAGTTATCGGCAACTGGCAGGAGCCATATGGTTGTCGCTTTATTGTATGGAATGCAATTGCGCTGTAATGCTTTACTTTATCACTAAGCGGTAGCAATAGTCGTGGAAGCATAAGATTGGCGAGACGACAACGATGCTATGATGGTGATCAAGGTGTCGCGCCGGTGACGATGGTGATCATGACGGTGCTTCGGAGATGGAGATCACAAGCACAAGATGATGATGGCCATATCATATCACTTATATTGATTGCATGTAATGTTTATCTTTTATGCATCTTATCTTGCTTTGATTGATGGTAGCATTATAAGATGATCTCTCACTAAATTTCAAGATAAGAGTGTTCTCCCTGAGTATGCACCGTTGCCAAAGTTCATCGTGCCTAGACATCACGTGATGATCGGGTGTGATAAGCTCTACGTCCATCTACAATGGGTGCAAGCCAGTTTTGCACACGCACAATACTCAGGTTAAACTTGACGAGCCTAGCATATGCAGATATGGCCTCGGAACACTGAGACCGAAAGGTCGAGCGTGAATCATATAGTAGATATGATCAACATATTGATGTTCACCATTGAAAGCTACTCCATTTCATGTGATGATCGGTTATGGTTTAGTTGATTTGGATCACGTGATCACTTAGAAGATTAGAGGGATGTCTTTCTAAGTGGGAGTTCTTAAGTAATATGATTAATTGAACTTAAATTTATCATGAACTTAGTACCTGATAGTATCTTGCTTGTCTATGTTTGATTGTAGATAGATGGCCCGTGTTGTTGTTCCGTTGAATTTTAATGCGTTCCTTGAGAAAGCAAAATTGAAAGATGATGGTAGCAATTACACGGACTGGGTCCGTAACTTGAGGATTATCCTCATTGCTGCACAGAAGAATTACGTCCTGGAAGCACCGCTAGGTGCCAGGCCTGCTGCTGGAGCAACAACAGATGTTATGAACGTCTGGCAGAGCAAAGCTGATGACTACTCGATAGTTCAGTGTGCCATGCTTTACGGCTTAGAATCGGGACTTCAACGACGTTTTGAACGTCATGGAGCATATGAGATGTTCCAGGAGTTGAAGTTAATATTTCAAGCAAATGCCCGGATTGAGAGATATGAAGTCTCCAATAAATTCTATAGCTGCAAGATGGAGGAGAATAGTTCTGTCAGTGAACATATACTCAAAATGTCTGTGTATCATAATCACTTGACTCAACTGGGAGTTAATCTTCCTGTTGATAGTGTCATTGACAGAGCTCTTCAATCACTGCCACCAAGCTACAAGAGCTTCGTGATGAACTATAACATGCAAGGGATGGATAAGACATTTCCCGAGCTCTTCGCAATGCTAAAGGCTGCGGAGGTAGAAATCAAGAAGGAGCATCAAGTGTTGATGGTCAACAAGACCGCCAGTTTCAAGAAAAAGAGCAAAGGGAAGAAGAAGGGGAACTTCAAGAAGAACAGTAAGAAAGTTACTGCTCAGGAGAAGAAACCCAAATCTGGACCTAAGCCTGAAACTGAGTGCTTCTACTGCAAGCAGACTGGACACTGGAAGCGGAACTGCCCCAAGTATTTGGCGGATAAGAAGGATGGCAAGGTGAACAAAGGTATATGTGATATACATGTTATTGATGTGTACCTTACTAGAGCTCGCAGTAGCACCTGGGTATTTGATATTGGTTCTGTTGCTAACATTTGCAACTCGAAAAAGGGACTACGGATTAAGCGAACGCTGGCAAAGGACAAGGTGACGATGCACGTGGGAAATGGTTCCAAAGTCGATGTGATCGCGGTCGGTACGCTACCCCTACATCTACCTTTGGGATTATTTTTAGACCTAAATAATTGTTATTTGGTGCCAACGTTGAGCGTGAACATTATATCTGGATCTTGTTTGATGCGAGACAGTTATTCATTTAAATCAGAGAATAATGGTTGTTCTATTTATATGAGTAATATCTTTTATGGTCAAGCACCCTCGAAAAGTGGTCTATTTTTTATGAATCTCGATAGTAGTGATACACATATTCATAATGTTGAAACCAAAAGATGCAGAGTTGATAATGATAGTGCAACTTATTTGTGGCACTGCCGTTTAGGTCATATCGGTGTAAAGCGCATGAAGAAACTCCATACTGATGGACTTTTGGAATCACTTGGTACTTGCGAACCGTGCCTCATGGGCAAGATGACCAAAACGCCGTTCTCCGGTACTATGGAGAGAGCAACGGATTTGTTGGAAATCATACATACAGATGTATGTGGTCCTATAAATATTGAGGCTCGTGGCGGATATCGTTATTTTCTCACCTTCACAGATGATTTAAGCAGATATGGGTGTATCTACTTAATGAAACATAAGTCTGAACATTTGAAAAGTTCAAAGAATTTCAGAGTGAAGTTGAAAATCATCATAACAAGAAAATAAAGTATCTACGATCTGATCGTGGAGGAGAATATTTGAGTTACGAGTTTGGTCTACATTTGAAACAATGCGGATTAGTTTCACAACTCACGCCACCCGGAACACCATAGCGTAATGGTGTGTCCGAACGTCGTAATCGTACTTTACTAGATATGGTGCGATCTATGATGTCTCTTACAGATTTACCGCTATAGTTTTGGGGTTATGCTTTAGAGACGACTACATTCACGTTAAATAGGGCACCATCGAAATCCATTGAGACGACGCCTTATGAACTGTGGTTTGGCAAGAAACCAAAGTTATCGTTTCTGAAAGTTTGGGGCTGCGATGCTTACGTGAAAAAACTTCAACCTGATAAGCTCGAACCCAAATCAAAGAAATGTGTCTTCATAGGATACCCAAAGGAAACTGTTGGGTACACCTTCTATCACAGATCCGAAGGCAAGACTTTCGTTGCTAAGAATGTATCCTTTCTAGAGGAGTTTCTCTCGAAAGAAGTGAGTGGGAGGAAAGTAGAACTTGATGAGGTAACTGTACCTGCTCCCTTATTGGAAAGTAGTACATCACAGAAACCGGATTCTGTGACACCTACACCAATTAGTGAGGAAGCTAATGATAATGATCATGAAACTTCAGATCAAGTTACTACCGAACCTCGTAGATCAACCAGAATAAGATCCGCACCAGAGTGGTACGGTAATCCTGTTCTGGAAGTCATGCTACTAGATCATGATGAACCTACAAACTATGAAGAAGCGATGGTGAGCCTAGATTCCGCAAAATGGCTAGAAGCCATGAAATCTGAGATGGGATCCATGTATGAGAACAAAGTGTGGACTTTGGTTGACTTGCCCGTTGATCGGCAAGCAATTGAGAATAAATGGATCTTCAAGAGGAAGACTGGCGCTGGCGGTAATGTTACTATCTACAAAGCTCGACTTGTTGCAAAAGGTTTTCGACAAGTTCAAGGGATTGACTACGATGAGACCTTCTCACCCGTAGCGATGCTTAAGTCTGTCCGAATCATGTTAACAATTGCCACATTTTATGATTATGAAATTTGGCAAATGGATGTTAAAACTGCATTCCTGAATGGATTTCTGGAAGAACAGTTGTATATGATGCAGCCAGAAGGTTTTATCGATCCAAAGGGAGCTAACAAAGTGTGCAAGCTCCAGCGATCCATTTATGGACTAGTGCAAGCCTCTCGGAGTTGGAATAAATGCTTTGATAGTGTGATCAAAGCATTTGGTTTTGTACAGACTTCTGCAGAAGCCTGTCTTTACAAGAAAGTGAGTGGGAGCTCTGTAGCATTTCTGATATTATATGTGGATTAAATGTTATTGATTGGAAATGATATAGAATTTGTGGATAGCATAAAGGGATATTTGAATAAGAGTTTTTCAATGGAAGACCTCAGTAAAGCTGCTTACATATTAGGCATTAAGATCTATAGAGATAGATCAAGACGCTTAATTGGACTTTCACAAAGCACATACCTTGACAAAGTTATGAAGAAGTTCAAAATGGATCAGGCAAAGAAAGGGTTCTTGCCTATGTTACAAGGTGTGAAATTGAGTAAGACTCAATGTCCGACCACCGCAGAAGATAGAGAGAAAATGAAAGATGTTCCCTATGCTTCAGCCATTGGCTCTATCATGTATGCAATGATGTGTACCAGACCTGATGTGTGCCTTGCTATAAGTCTAGCAGGGAGGTACCAAAGTAATCCTGGAGTGGATCACTGGACAACGGTCAAGAACATCCTGAAGTACCTGAAAAGGACTAAGGATATGTTTCTCATATATGGAGGTGACAAAGAGCTCATCGTAAATGGTTACGTTGATGCAAGCTTTGACACTGATCCGGAAGATTCTAAATCGCAAACCGGATACATGTTTATATTGAACGGTGGAGCTGTCAGTTGGTGCAGTTCTAAACAAAGCGTCGTGGCGGGATCTACATGTGAAGTGGAGTACATAGCTGCTTCGGAAGCAGCAAATGAAGGAGTCTAGATGAGGGAGTTCATATCCGATCTAGGTGTCATACCTAGTGCATCGGGTCCAATGAAAATCTTTTGTGACAATACTGGTGCAATTTCCTTGGCGAAGGAATCCAGATTTCACAAGAGAACCAAGCACATCAAGAGAAGCTTCAATTCCATTCGGGATTTAGTCCAAGTGGGAGACATAGAAATTTGCAAGATACATACGGATCTAAATGTTGCAGACCCGCTGACTAAGCCTCTTCCACAAGCAAAACATGATCAGCACCAAGGCTCCATGGGTGTTAGAATCATTACTTTGTAATCTAGATTATTGACTCTAGTGCAAGTGGGAGACTGAAGGAAATATGCCCTAGAGGCAATAATAAAGTTATTATTTATTTCATTATATCATAATAAATGTTTATTATTCATGCTAGAATTGTATTAACCGGAAACATAATACATGTGTGAATACATAGACAAACAGAGTGCCACTAGTATGCCTCTACTTGACTAGCTCGTTAATCGAAGATGGTTATGTTTCCTAGCCATAGACATGAGTTGTCATTTGATTAACGGGATCACATCATTAGGAGAATGATGTGATTGACTTGACCCATTCCATTAGCTTAGCACTTGATCGTTTAGTTTGTTGCTATTGCTTTCTTCATAACTTATACATGTTCCTATGACTATGAGATTATGCAACTCCCGTTTACCGGAGGAACACTTTGTGTGCTACCAAACGTCACAACGTAACTGGGTGATTATAAAGGTGCTCTATAGGTGTCTCCGAAGGTACTTGTTGGGTTGGCATATTTCGAGATTAGGAGTTGTCACTCCGATTGTCGGAGAGGTATCTCTGGGCCCCCTCGGTAATACACATCACTTAAGCCTTGCAAGCATTGCAACTAATAAGTTAGTTGCGGGATGATGTATTATGGAACGAGTAAAGAGACTTGCCAGTAACGAGATTGAACTAGGTATTGAGATACCGACGATCGAATCTCGGGCAAGTAACATACCGATGACAAAGGGAACAACGTATGTTGTTATGCGGTCTGACCGATAAAGATCTTCGTAGAATATGTGGGAGCCAATATGAGCATCCAGGTTCTGCTATTGGTTATTGACCGGAGACATGTCTCGGTCATGTCTACATAGTTCTCGAACCCGTAGGGTCCGCACGCTTAAAGTTTCGGTGATGATTGTATTATGAGTTTATGTGATTTGATGTACCGAAGGTAGTTCGGAGTCCCGGATAAGATCGGGGACATGACAAGGAGTCTCGAAATGGTCGAGACGTAAAGATCGATATATTGGACGACTATATTCGGACATCGGAAAGGTTCCGAGTGATTCGGGTATTTTTGGGGGTACCGGGGAGTTACGGGAATACGAGGAAGAAGTAATGGGCCACATGGGCCAAGTGGTGGAAGAGAGGAGGCAGAGCGCGCGACCCCCCTAGCCCAAACCGAATTGGACTAGGGGGCCGGCCCCTCTTTCCTCCTTCTCCTCCTTCTCCTTCGTTCTCCTTCTCCTCCTTCCTTTCCTCCTCCTAGTAGGAGTAGGAAAGGGGAGTCCTACTCCTACTAGGAGGAGGACTCCTCCTGGCACGCCCATAGAGGGTCGGCCGGCCTCCCCCCTTGCACCTTTATATACAGGGGCAGGGGGCACCTCTATTCACACAAGTTGATCAGTTGATCTCTCCCAGCCGTGTGCGGTGCCCCCCTCCACCATATTCCACCTCGGTCATATTGTAGCGGTGCTTAGGCGAAGCCCTGCGTCGGTAGCAACATCATCACCGTCACCACGCCGTCGTGCTGACGGAACTCTCCCGTGAAACTCTACTGGATCGGAGTTCGCGGGACGTCATCGAGCTGAACGTGTGCTGAACTCGGAGGTGCCATGCGTTCGGTACTTGGATCGGTCGGATCGTGAAGACATACGACTACATCAACCGCGTTGTGCTAATGCTTCCGCTTTCGGTCTACGAGGGTACATGGACAACATTTTCCCCTCTCGTTGCTATGAATCACCATGATCTTGCGTGTGCGTAGGAATTTTTTTGAAATTACTACGTTCCCCAACAGTACTGTTCTCCAATATTTTGTCTGCATTCTAAAAGAAAACAAGCAGACACATCACATGTTTACCATGTTGTGTATGAAACTCATTTTGGTAAATGAGTTCAGTAGTAAAGTGGACAGGATAACAGCATGAAACAAACATATATCTATGTACCATGGTCACTTTATGGTCTATACCATTCTAGTTTTTGTTGCCAAATCAAGATAGAGACACAGTTCAAATAATATTTGTTCAAGACAAAGCAGAATAGACAGAATATAAGTGTGGGTAACTATAGAGCAATAACAACACTTGTAATGTGCATGACATGAGAACATAACTGTTTATTCAATTGAAACTGAAATCAACATAGAGCAGGTTACAACAGCAAACCAGTTAAAGAAACAGGTTTAAAACGTACCTGTTGCGCCATTGGAGTTTCAATTCCATCCTTCAAATTTGAAAATAGTTGGTATGAGTAAATGCAGTAATGTAAGAGCAAAGGAGTATGAACCATAGCTATAGAACCTGACCTGAGAACAGATCTTCTTCTCCTTTAAGCGTTGAGTTGGGATTTGGAGTGGTGGTCCTCGTGCTTTGGGCGCTGCATTTCCCTTACTAACGTCTCGTGTTCGGGTGCTCTGTGGTGGAGACGGTGATGTGTCAACTGGAACTGGGTTACTATCTGCCGGGGTTGGGGTTAGGAGGGGTGTAGCTGGTTCTCTGTCCAACTGGGTAGGGGTACAATCTACGAGAGTCTGGGTTATGTGTGGTGGATCTGGTCCTTGGGCAAGTACAACTGTGGTTCTATCTGCATCAACTGGTAGCACTATCTTTTCTGAAGACTGTGTTGTTACTCCCTTAGATACCGCCATCACGCTCTCCAATTCAAATGGCTGATAAACAAGAAAAGTAATTGAAAGTATAGACATTGTATGATAGACAGGTGCAATGGATAGTGGGGAATAAAAGAGGGCATGAAATAATTCATATTTATGTTGTCTAACCAAACAGGATAGCATGACACAATTTCACATATATGATGGCTAACTAAACAGGATAGCATGACACAATTTCATATTATGATGGCTAACTAAGAAAGATGGAAAGACATAGTTCAAAATATGAGACTATGTAAACAGGATGACATGACATAACTATATAATGTGTTTATTAAATAGGTTGGCATGCCATAATTCACATACATTCACGGATAGAATTCCATAATTCAAAATATGATGACTGTAAACACTAAACATGATGAGATGATATAACTATATGATGTCTTTATTAAATGGGTTGCCATGCCATAATTCAGACAGATGATGTGTATGTACTAGGTAAACATGATGACATGATATAATTCAAATATATGATTTATATAGTAAGCAAGTAAGCAGATGGCAATCCATATATGATGTAAAAACTAAGCAATGCAAGATAACATGCATGGCATGGGTAATATAACCCTGCCAAGTTTGAGCATAGACCTCAGGGGGAAATAGGACTGGTCATCAGTCTCTGAATCCTCCTCTGAGGAGCTCTCTGTAACCAGTAAGATGTCTGCTTCAGCAGGTAGCATTGTCTACTCTGAATACCTTGTTTTCACTCCAGATACTTCCATCACCGCTTCAAATGGCTGATGCACAGGAAGAGTAGTTGAATATACAAACGTTATCGAGAGATGGAACATGTAATACAAAAAAATGATAGCATGATATAATTCACATACATGATGATTGGCTAAACAGCATGGCATTGCATAATTCACATATATAATGCCTTTGCAACAAGATAGCATTGTATAATTCACATATATAATGTCTTGCAACAAGATGGCAATGCATTATTCACATATATGGTAATTAGACACTGAACAGGTGGCATTCACACAAAGCATGTCTAAACTAATCAAATGACATAGCAACACGAGACACCATACGCACGATATGAGCAACATAACCTTGCCAAGTTAGAGCATACACCTCGGGGGGGGGGGGAAGAGAACTGGTCATCTGTCTCTGAATCCTCCTCTGAGGAGCTATCCGTAACCAACAAGATATGCGCTTCGTCAGATAGCATAGTCTGCTCTGAAGACCTTGTTTTCACTCTAGAATTTGCCATCACCGTGTCAAATGGCTGATGCACACGAAGAGCAGTTGAATGTACTAACATTGTTGACAAATGTAATATGTAACAAAAAAAGGATGGCCTGATATAATTTACATATAAGATGACGTGCTAAGCAGGATGGCATTGCAAAATTCACATATATGATGCCTGGCTAAACAAGATGGCGTCGCATAATTCACATAAACGATGAATAAACTAAACAGATTGCATTCGCATAAAGGATGTCTAAACTAAGCAGATGACATATTTGATGTATAAAGTAAGCAATGCAAGACACCATATGCATGATATAACCAACATCAGCATGCCAAGTTAGAGCGAAGACCTCAGGGGGTAAATAGGAGTTGTCTTCTCCTTCTGAATCCCCCTCACAACAGATATTTTCCTCTCGATTACAATCCGGAAGGTGTGCAGGGGGGGCTGCCTTTGAGCCTACCATGGAGTGACGTCTGCATGAAATTTTATTGCCACGCAAGGCTCGTCTCTTTTGCTCTACATGTTCAGTTCCATTGTTTACAATAACTATCATGCATAGGAATAAAACATAGTGAGATTATGTAAGGAATGCATGCAGAAATCCAGAGTGATGGTAGCAACCTGTGGATAGACCCAAAACCAATAATAACAGGCAGATAATGGCTTCAGTTAAAAAAATATAGATAATGGCTTCTTTACTGTTTGTTTCCCACCCAACATGAAACTCATAGTAGACAACAGAGATTAACCAGATAGTAGATAGATACTATTGATAGCTGCCCCGATATGTACCCCACAACCATTTAAAAACTCAAGTTTGACCATTAGTTTGGAGTTGTCCCAGAGTCTAATCAGTGAACAGGACGATAAAGTAGCATGTAGTATTAAGCGATGCATAACGTAAGCAGACACGAAAGAGTGCGCCCTCTCTTGCAGACCCGTGTAGTCCTCGAGGTCATATGCTCGGTTGATGATAGTAATGCAGTTTTCATGGCTGCCAGCGGCGGGGAAGAAGATCTGAGGCGGCGAAAGACAGTCTGGAGGCCGGATCCCTGCTGTGCTGGACCCTTCTGTCGTTGGAGCAGCTGAGCTGGGGTGGACGATGGCGTAGCAGGAGCGGGACAAACCACGCAAGGTTTTCTTTGACAACTATCTGTAAGAGAAGTAATTCTGTAAGGGCTCCTTTGAATTGGAGGATTACAACAATGCAGGGATAGAAAATAGGTAGGAATAGGATAGGAATGCATGTGCAAAACAGAGAATTTAAAAACACAGGATTTCTGCCAATCTGGGTGTTTGATTCACAACAATTGGAAGATCACAGGATGCAAAGAAGCATGGTGAGATTAAGTCAAACCACAAGAAAATGTACGGTTATAATGCTATTATGCTACTATCTCTTAGTCTTGTGCTTCATGAATAGGAATTTGAAAAGGAGGACAAGTGAAAATTAAAATTCCTATGTTTTTTCTTTCAAGGACACTAAAGGAACAAATCCGTGTGCTCAGTGGACAATATATATAACATGTAGAGTAAAAAGGAGATGCAACAAGTGTACAACCTCTTTGGCAAAGCCATGTCGATCTCAGCGTGATTGGGTTGGCCGATGAGGATGCTCCGACTGACTTTGCTATCGGAGGAGGGGAAGAAGATCTTAGGCGTCTGGAGATGGAGCCCGAGGTACTACTCCGCTGTGATGGAGGGTTTCGTCGTTGGAGCAGCTCCGGTGAGTTGTACGACGCCGAGGCTGAAGCAGGACAAGAGAGACAATGAATAACGTTAACCTGAGTGGAATTCTAATAGCATCTCCAATACATGACGTAAAATACATAACCACAAAGTGCTAGATGTAAAATACATCAGCCGCTCATCTCTGAACTTAACTCTCGAAACTGAACTTAACTGTTGAAACTGAATTTTGCTGTCGAAACTGAACGCACTAGCAAGGTGAGGCTACACGTCGGTCGACTGACTTTTTCATCTCTGGTCAGTCGATTTTGCAGTCGTTGGATATGAAATCAAGGGCCCACGGTTCATCTTCAACCTCCACCCCCCCTGAGCCACCAGCCACCACCGGCCAAACAACATCCCCCCGCCGCCCGCGGCCGGCGGTGCACCGCCCGCCTGCCCCGAAAACACTCCCCACCGCCGGTCCGCCGCCGCCCCGGCCATCCCTCTAGGCCCCCCCATGCCGAGCTTTTTCTCCGGCGATCCCCACGCCACCGCCCCGCCATCGCCGGCTGCTACCTCTTGAGCTTGCGTTGGATTTCCCCGAAGAGGAAAGGATGATGCAGCAGAGTAGCGTAAGTATTTACCTTAGTTTTTGAGAACCAAGATATCAATCCAGTAGGAGGCTACGCTCAAGTCCCTCGTACCTGCACAAAACGATAGCTACTCGCAACCAACGTGATTAGGGGTTGTCAATCCCTTCACGGTCACTTACGAGAGTGAGATCTGATAGATATAATATTTTTGGTATTTTTGGTATAAAGATGCAAAGTAAAAAGTAAAAGGCAAAGTAAAAACAAAGCAAGATTAAAGTGATGGAGATTGATATGATGAGAATAGACCCGGGGGCCATAGGTTTCACTAGCGGCTTCTCTCAAGAGCATAAGTATTCTACGGTGGGTGAACAAAGTACCGTTGAGCAATTGACAGAATTGAGCATAGTTATGAGAATATCTAGGTATGATCATGTATATAGGCATCACGTCTATGACAAGTAGACCGAAACGATTCTGCATCTACTACTATTACTCCACTCATCGACCGCTATCCAGCATGCATCTAGAGTATTAAGTTAAAAACAGAGTAACGCCTTAAGCAAGATGACATGATGTAGAGAGATAAATTCATGCAATATGAAATAAACCCCATCTTGTTATCCTTGATGGCAACGATGCAATACGTTCCTTGCTGCCCCTTCTATCACTGGGAAAGGACACCGCAAGATCGAACCCAAAGCTAAGCACTTCTCCCATGGCAAGAACTACCAATCTAGTTGGCCAAACCAAACGGATAATTCGAAGAGACTTGCAAAGATAACTAATCATACATAAAAGAATTCAGAGAAGATTCAAATATTATTCATAGATAGACTTGATCATAAACCCACAATTCATCGGTCTCAACAAACACACCGCAAAAAGAAGATTACATCGAATAGATCTCCACAAGAGAGGGGGAGAACTCTGTATTGAGATTCAAAGAGAGAGAAGAAGCCATCTAGCTACTAACTATGGACCCGAAGGTCTGAGGTAAACTACTCACACTTCATCGGAGAGGCTATGATGATGTAGAAGCCCTCCGTGATGACGGCCCTCCTCCGGCGGAGCTCCGAAATAGGCCCCAAGATGGCATCCCGTGGATACAGAAAGTTGCGGCGGTGAAATTAGGTTTTTGGCTCCGTATCTGTTCGTTTGGGGGTACGTAGGTATATATATAGGAGGAAGAAGTACATCGGTGGAGCTCCGAGGGGCCCACGAGGCAGGGGGCGCGCCCTAGGGGGGGCGCCCCCACCCTCGTGACCTCCTCTTTTGTTCCTTGGCATAGGGTCCAAGTCTCCTGGATCACGTTCGGTGAGAAAATCACGTTCCCGAAGGTTTTATTCCGTTTGGACTCCGTTTGATATTCCGTTTCTTCGAAACACTGAAATAGGCAAAAAAACAACAATTCTGGGCTAGGCCTCCAGTTAATAGGTTAGTCCCAAAATAATATAAAAGTGGAAAATAAAGCCCAATATAGTCCAAAACAGTAGATAATATAGCATGGAGCAATCAAAAATTACAGATACATTGGAGACGTATCAGGCATCCCCAAGCTTAATTCTTGCTCGTCCTCGAGTAGGTAAATGATAAAATGAGAATCTTTGATGCGGAGTACTACTTGGCATAATTTCAATGCAAATCTTCTTAATTGTGATATGAATATTCAGATTCGAAAGATTCAAGACAAAGGTTTATATTGACATAAAAATAATAATACTTCAAGCATACTAACAAAGCAATTATGTCTTCTCAAAATAACATGGCCAAAGAAAGTTATCCCTACAAAATCATATAGTCTGGCTATGCTCTATCTTCACCACACAAAGTATTTAAATCATGCACAACCACGATGACAAGCCAAGCAATTGTTTCATACTCTAACTTTTTCAAAACTTTTTCAATCTTCATGCAATACATGAGCGTGAGCCATGGATATAGCACTATAGGTGGAATAGAATGGTGGTTGTGGAGAAGACCAAAAGGAGAAGATAGTCTCACATAAACTAGGCATATCAACAGGCTATGGAGATGCCCATCAATAGATATCAATGTGAGTGAGTAGGGATTGCCATGCAACGGATGCACTAGAGCTATAAGTATATGAAAGCTCAAAAAGAAAACTAAGTGGGTGTGCATCCAACTTGCTTGCTCATGAAGACCTAGGGAAATTTGAGGAAGCCCATCATAGGAATATACAAGCCAAGTTCTATAATGTAAAATTCCCACTAGTATATGAAAGTGATAACATGAGAGACTCTCTACTATGAAGATCATGGTGCTACTTTGAAGCACAAGTGTGGTAAAAGGATAGTATCATTGTCCCTTCTCTCTTTTTCTCTCATTTTTTATTTTAATTTTTTTTATTTGGGCCTTTTCTCTTTTTTTATGGCCTCTTTTTTTATTTGGGCTTCTTTGGCCTCTTTTATTTATTTTTCGTCCGGAGTCTCATCCCGACTTATGGGGGAATCATAGTCTCCATCATCCTTTCCTCACTTGGGACAATGCTCTAATAATGATGATCATCACACTTTTTATTTTTCTTACAACTCAACAATTACAACTTGATGCCTAAAACAAAATATGACTCTATATGAATGCCTCCGGCGGTGTACCGGGATATGCAATATGACAATGATGGAGTGTGTCATAATAAACGGAACGGTGGAAAGTTGCATGGCAATATATCTCGGAATGGCTATGGAAATGCCATAATAGGTAGGTATGGTGGCTGTTTTGAGGAAGGGTATATGGTAGGTGTATGATACCAGCGAAAGGTGCGCGGTATTAGAGAGGCTAGCAAAAGTGGAAGGGTGAGAGTGCGTATAATCCATGGACTCAACATTAGTCATAAAGAACTCATATACTTATTGCAAAAATCTAGAAGCTATCAAAGCAAAGTATTACGCGCATGCTCCTAGGGGGATAGATTGGTAGGAAAAGACCATCGCTCGTCCCCGACCGCCACTCATAAGCAAGACAATCAATAAATAAATCATGCTCCGACTTCATCACATAACGGTTCACCATACGTGCATGCTATGGGAATCACAAACTTTAACACAAGTATTCTTTAAATTCACAACTACTCAACTAGCATGACTTTAATATTATCACCTCCATATCTCAAAACAATTATCATGCTTGAATCTTTTCTTAGTATTCAACACACTCAAAAGAAAGTTTCACAAATCTTGAATACGAAGCATATTATTATTAAGCAAATTACCATGCTATTAAGAGACTCTCAAAATAATTTAAGTGAAGCATGAGAGATCAATAGTTTCTTTAAAACAAATCCACCACCGTGCTCTAAAATATCTAAGTGAAGCACATAGAGCAAAACTACATAGCTCAAAAGATATAAGTGAAGCACATAGAGCAACGCTCAAAAGATATAAGTGAAACACATAGAGTATTCTATCAAATTTTAATTCATGTATGGCTCTCTCAAAATGTGTGTACAGCAAGGATGATTGTGGCATGCTAATACACAAAGACACAAATAATACAAGACGCTCCAAGTAAAACACATATCATGTTGGTGAATAAAAATATAGCTCCAAGTAAATTACCGATGGAAGTGGACGAAAGAGGGGATGCCTTCCGGGGCATCCCCAAGCTTCGACTTTTTGGTGTCCTTGGATTATCTTGGGGGTACCATGGGCATCCCCAAGCTTAGTCTCTTGCCACTCCTTGTTCCATAATCCATCACAAGAATTCACCCAAAACTTGAAAACTTCACAACACAAAACTTAAAGTAGAAAACTCGTGAGCTCCGTTAGCGAAAGAAAACAAAAGACCACTTCAAGGTACTGTAATGAACTCATTATTTATTTATATTGGTGTTAAACCTACTGTATTCCAACTTCTCTACGGATTATAAACTATTTTACTAGCCATAGATTCATCAAAATAAGCAAACAACACACGAAAAACAGAATCTGTCAAAAACAGAACAGTCTGTAGTAATCTGTAGCTAGCGCAAGATCTGGAACCCCAAATATTATAAAATAAATTTATGGACGTGAGGAAGTTTTCTATTAATCATCTTCAAAAATAATTAACTAAATAGCACTCTTAAAATAAAAATGACAGCAGTTCTCGTGAGCGTTAAAGTTTCTGTTTTTTACAGCAAGTTCAACAAGACTTCCCCCAAGTCTTCCCAACGGTTCTACTTGGCACAAGCACTAATTAAACACAAACAAAACAGAGGATAGGTAATTTATTTATTACTAAACAGGAGCAAAAAGCAAGGAATAAAAATAAAATTGGGTTGCCTCCCAACAAGTGCTATCGTTTAACGCCCCTAGCTAGGCATAAAAGCGAGGATAGATCTAGGTATTGCCATCTTTGGTAGGCAATCCATAAGTGGCTCTCATGATTGTTTCGTATGGAAATTTTATTCTCTTTCTTGGAAAGTGTCCCATGCCCTTTTCTAATGGAAATTGAAATCTAATATTCCCTTCCTTCATATCAATAATCGCACCAACCGTTCCAAGGAAAGGTCTACCAAGAATAATAGGGCAAGAAGGATTTCAATCTATATCAAGAACAATGAAATCTACGGGCACATAATTCCTATTTGCAACAATAAGAACATCATTAATCCTTCCCCTAGGTTTATTAATAGTGGAATCCGCAAGATGCAAGTTTAGAGAGCAATCATCAAAATTACGGAAATCTAGCAAATCACACAAAGTTTTGGGAATAGTAGAGACACTAGCACCCAAATCACACAAAGCATAAAACTCATGATTTTTAATTTTAATTTTAATAGTTGGTTCCCACTCATCATAGAGTTTTCTAGGGATAGAAACTTCCAATTCAAGTTTTTCTTCATAAGATTGCATCAAGGCATCAACGATATGTTTAGTAAACGCTTTATTTTGACTATAAGCGTGAGGAAATTTTAGCACGGATTGCAACAAGGAAATACAATCAATTAAAGAGCAACTTTCATAATTAAATTCCTTGAAATCCAATATAGTGGGTTTAGCAATATCTAGGGTTTTAATTTCTTCAATCCCACTTTTATCAAATTTAGCATCAAGATCAAAAGATTCAGAATTATTGGAACGCCTTCTAGGTAAAGGTGGATCATATTCAGTCCCATAATTATCAAGATTCATATTGCAAAACAAAGATTTAATAGGGGACACATCAATAACTTTTAGATCTTCATCATTATTTTCATAGGAACTAGAACAACACGCTTTAATAAAGGCATCTTTGGAAGCACGCATCCTAGCGGTTCTTTCCTTGCACTCATAAATGGAAATTCTCATGGCTTTGAGAGACTCATTGATATCATGCTTAGGAGGAATAGATCCAAGCTTTAAAGAATCAACCTCAAGAGAAATTCTATCAACGTTCCTAGCCAAATCATCAATCTTAAGCAATTTTTCTTCAATCATAGCATTAAAATTCTTTTGTGAAGAAATAAATTCTTTAATATTAGATTCAAAATCAGAGGGCATCTTATTATAATTTCCATAAGAATTGTTGTAGGAATTACCATAATTATTAGAGGGATTACTAGGATATGGCCTAGGATTGAAATTTCCTCTATAAGCGTTGTTGCCAAAATTATTCCTACCAACAAAATTCACATCCATAGATTCATTGTTATTCTCAATCAAAGTAGACAAAGGCATATCATTAGGATCAGAAGAAACACTCCTAGTAGCAAATAATTTCATAAGTTCATCCATCTTTCCACTCAAAACATTGATTTCTTCTATCGCATGCACCTTTTTACTAGAAGATCTTTCAGTATGCCATTGAGAATAATTAACCATAATATTATCTAGGAGTTTCGTAGCATCTCCTAAAGTGATTTCCATAAAAGTGCCTCCCGCGGCCGAATCTAAAAGATTTCTAGAAGCAAAATTCAATCCGGCATAAAATTTTTGTATAATCATCCACAAATTCAAACCATGAGTAGGGCAATTACGTATCATTAATTTCATTCTCTCCCAAGCTTGTGCAACATGTTCATGATCAAGTTGCTTAAAATTCATAATATCGTTTCTAAGAGAGATGATCTTAGGGGGAGGGAAATACTTAGAGATAAAAGCATCTTTGCACTTGTTCCAAGAATCAATACTATTCTTAGGCAAAGAAGAAAACCAAGATTTAGCAGGATCTCTAAGCGAAAAAGGAAATAGCTTCAATTTAACGACATCATTATTGACATCTTTTTTCTTTTGCATATCACATAAATCAACGAAGCTATTCAGATGAGTAGCGGCATCTTCACTAGGAAGACTGGCGAATTGATCTTTCATAACAAGATTCAACAAAGCAGTATTAATTTCACAAGATTCAGCATCGGTAAGAGGACCAATCAGAGTGCTAAGGAAATCATTATTATTGGTATTGGTGAAGTCACACAATTTGGTAGTATCTTGAGCCATCGCGACAGACAAGCAATCTAGCACACGAGCAAACAAAAGCAAACGGGCAAACAGAGGCAAATAGAGAGGGAGGATAGAGAGAGAGGGCAAATAAAACGGCAAGGGTGAAGTGGGGGAGAGGAAAACGAGAGGCGAATGGCAAATAATGTAATGCGAGAGATAGGGATTGTGATGGGTACTTAGTATGTTGACTTTTTGCATAGACTCCCCGGCAACGGCACCAGAAATTCTTCTTGCTACCTCTTGAGCTTGCGTTGGATTTCCCCGAAGAGGAAAGGATGATGCAGCAGAGTAGCGTAAGTATTTCCCTCAGTTTTTGAGAACCAAGGTATCAATCCAGTAGGAGGCTACGCTCAAGTCCCTCGTACCTGCACAAAACGATAGCTACTCGCAACCAACGCGATTAGGGGTTGTCAATCCCTTCACGGTCACTTACGAGAGTGAGATCTGATAGATATAATATTTTTGGTATTTTTGGTATAAAGATGCAAAGTAAAAAGTAAAAGGCAAAGTAAAAACAAAGCAAGATTAAAGTGATGGAGATTGATATGATGAGAATAGACCCGGGGGCCATAGGTTTCACTAGCGGCTTCTCTCAAGAGCATAAGTATTCTACGGTGGGTGAACAAAGTACTGTTGAGCAATTGACAGAATTGAGCATAGTTATGAGAATATCTAGGTATGATCATGTATATAGGCATCACGTCTGTGACAAGTAGACCGAAACGATTCTGCATCTACTACTATTACTCTACTCATCGACCGCTATCCAGCATGCATCTAGAGTATTAAGTTAAAAACAGAGTAACGCCTTAAGCAAGATGACATGATGTAGAGAGATAAATTCATGCAATATGAAATAAACCCCATCTTGTTATCCTTGATGGCAACGATGCAATACGTTCCTTGCTGCCCCTTCTATCACTGGGAAAGGACACCGCAAGATCGAACCCAAAGCTAAGCACTTCTCCCATGGCAAGAACTACCAATCTAGTTGGCCAAACCAAACGGATAATTCGAAGAGACTTGGAAAGATAACCAATCATACATAAAAGAATTCAGAAAAGATTCAAATATTATTCATAGATATACTTGATCATAAACCCACAATTCATCGGTCTCAACAAACACACCGCAAAAAGAAGATTACATCGAATAGATCTCCACAAGAGAGGGGGAGAACTTTGTATTGAGATTCAAAGAGAGAGAAGGAGCCATCTAGCTACTAACTATGGACCCGAAGGTCTGAGGTAAACTACTCACACTTCATCGAAGAGGCTATGATGATGTAGAAGCCCTCCGTGATGACGGCCCTCCTCCGGCGGAGCTCCGGAACAGGCCCCAAGATGGGATCTCGTGGATACAGAAAGTTGCGGCGGTGGAATTAGGTTTTTGGCTCCGTATCTGTTCGTTTGGGGGTACGTAGGTATATACTAGCACACATGCCCGTGCGTTGCAACGGGAAGTATTATACACATTAGTAAAATAGCAAATATGCCCGTGCGTTGCAATGGGGAAAACAAATCCTTGTATGCACGTAGTAGCACATTCATGTTGTCACTTCTCCTCTTCATGACCATCGCCGATGGTTGTCAGTCATCCACCAATTAACGACGACCATGATCAATCCCTACGTGAGCTTTGTCATCACACTTTAACACACCTTTTGCGAGCCCCTCCTTTTGTCACATTGTCAACCAATTAAAGACGATTGTGATAAAAAATCATACGGAAGAAACGTTCCTCCCTTTATTTCCCAAGTGAATTGTGCAACGTTCTTTAATATTTTTTAAACATGTACTCCTTAATTGCTTTTGTGTCATGCGTGGGCAGCCATAATAGGCCGGTCGATGATGCTCCTTTAATCATGATGTGTTCATGCAGTGCCTAAAATTCCGGAGATTTATTTTCCTTCACCCTAATACACAACCTTCCTTCCCGTGATATGTGCATGCATGGCAACGCCCACAATTTTGGAAATTTATTTTCCTTCACCCTACAATCCCTCCTCCACGTGATGTGTGCGTGCATGGCCCCAAGATTTATTTCAAGTCATAACCGTATTTAAATTGGTGGGTCTAGATGTGAAGTCGTGAGGTGGTACTATCTTTGAAAAAATCATCTCTCATAAAGGCATAATGGAGTGGTAGCTCAGTTGTGTGCTCCCTTCCGTAGATTACATCAGGTCGGGAGTACGATCCCTCACGGAGGCACATTATTTTTGCGCCCCTGGCATCGGTTGTTCGGGCTGCCGCTTCAGCTGGGCGATCCGCCAGAGCGTGGTCGATCCATGGGCTGAGGCCCAGCCAGTTCTGGGGCGCACCGGAAGCAGGCCTAGGTGGGCGGTGCGAACATTACAGAGACAAAATTTAGTACCACCTCGAATATGTTTTAAATTCAAGTTAAAAGCGTAAAATTATGGGAAGAAGCGTATTGTGACGGTGAACCCACGGAGTTAATCTGTGCTTTATTATTAGGGAAAGATAGGAGGAAGAAGTACGTCGGTGGAGCTCCGAGGGGCCCACGAGGCAGGGGGGCACGCCCTAGGGGGGGCGCCCCCACCCTCGTGACCTCCTATTTTGTTCCTTGGCGTAGGGTCCAAGTCTCCTGGATCACGTACGGTGAGAAAATCATGTTCCTGAAGGTTTTATTCCGTTTGGACTTCGTTTGATATTCCTTTTCTTCGAAACACTGAAATAGGCAAAAAAACAACAATTCTGGGCTGGGCCTCTGGTTAATAGGTTAGTCGCAAAAATAATATAAAAGTGGAAAATAAAGCCCAATAAAGTCCAAAACAGTAGATAATATAGCATGGAGCAATTAAAAATTATAGATACGTTGGAGACGTATCACCGGCGACCACCGCCCCCATCCTGAACCCTAAGATAGATAGTGGGGTACCTCTCCAGCGAGCCCCCCCCCACCCTCTAAAAATCGACTGATCCAAAAGTTGATTCAGTCGACTGAAGTGTAGCTAAATCGGAGCAGCATCACAAGCAAGAGCAAGAGCGAGAGCAGTAGTGCGAGCAAGAGCAATAGCAAGAGCAGACCAGGCAGGGGACCGAGAGCAAGAGCAGAGCAGCAGCGCGAGCGAGACCTAAAGCAGCAGCAGCTCCTACTGATGTGGACGTCGCCGCCGAGGGAGCGACGTCGTGGAGAAAGTGGCCGGCGACGCCGCCGTGGATGGAGCCGCGCCGTGTCAGCTCTGGACCGAGCGCCGGCGGCACCATGAGATCGAATCAAGAAGAAAATGCGGCGATTAGTGTACAACCTCTTTGGTGATGCCGATTAGGCCGCAGCTTCATCCGAGGAAACGGTGATGATGATGCTCTTTCGGTGGTGCAGGTGAAGACGGCGGTGTGGGAATGGAGGTGGCACGAAAGACGAGGGGAACATCGGGGCAGCTCCTTGGAGGTGGAGGACGGGGTGGCTGAACCGGCGGGACGATGAGATCGACGACGGATCCTCATCCGGTACGGTGGATGAGGGACGTCGAGGTGTTGCTGTCGACGACGTCATCGGGGAAGAGGCTCCGGCTGGGTGGCAGACGGAGCAGGGTGTGGGGTTTCGTCGCAGGTTTTCGCGGCCTCGGTGTACGAATGCGTGGGCGGATGGGATGGCAGTGGGGAACCATGGCTTAGAGACGCACTTGTCCGAAATGTGGGGTAAGTTACGAAAGTACCCCCACCGATTTGAGGCGGTTCTTTCGGTTCAGGGGTACCACGGGCATTTCGCGTGTCGGGATTTCACAGGAGGTGGGAGTTTTCGCGCGCGTTCTAATTTCAAAATAGCAAGGCACATGTTGAGATGGAGGGAGTTGTCGGAGCACAACGAGACAAAGATATATCTTAAATATTTCGGGCTAACAAGGCGCGGGTTGAAATTTCCGGACAAGCCTAATGTGTACTGTACCAAATCAATGCGCACTACAAATGTCATTCAAAACTTTGAATTCATGTTATGTTCAATTAAAATATTTCGCTACGTGTATAATGCATGCAACCTACTACTCAAATGAATGTTTTAGTGCATTCCAAACGTATATACTACCGCTTCAATATGAACTAAATTTGAGTTCGTTTCTCTACTTGAATAAGATCTACAGTAATGATTGTTGTGAAGTTGAAGCATTTGAATTCATTTATCTGTTTTAATAACATCTACAATCATCATTATTGTCAAGTTAAACCATCGTTTGTGTATCATCTTCACAACACACCACATGAATAGTCTCGAGTTACATATGAACTATGTGTACTATATGAACTCGAACTAGATTTTTTGAATCCACTTTATTTTGATTTCAAGTCACACTACATTTCTAGCTCTAGCTAGATCTTCATAATCTAAACCATGTCTCATATGTATAATGTGTTTATCACATTATGTATGGTGCCCCGCCCCCTACGCCTACAAGTATTTAGATGTGAGTTGCAAACACCGCACATTACCACAAATTCAAATAAAATGTGAGAATGTTCGATATATAGTATTGTTTAGATTCTTCGATATTTACTTGTAAGATGCAAACACCACTCATTATCACAAATTCAAATAAAATGTGAGATTGTTTGATGTATAGTATGGTTCAGATTGTTCGGCATTTAGCTGTGAGATGCAAACGCCATGCATTATCACATTATGGTATAACATGTGCACATCACATGTATCACCACTATATTCATGCATGCAATGTTTAAAACACTGTGATCTCCTATTCAAATATATGAATGCGCTTTCATATCAAATTATGATCTTTGTTAGTCTCTTACACCCACACAATCCTCTAACCTTTGTAGCTACCACTAACTTTCTCTCGTGCATGCACACGCCCTCCCCCTCCCTCGGCATTCTATACACCGGGCACATTCATTTTTTTCTTTAGGTTGTTCTCCCAGAGTCTCCACAACTCCTTTCCGACACACACCAATCGATAAACCTCTCCAGCGATGCCTGCCTACAACATACACACACACACACCTTCAATCTCCTCCTTTATGTGTCCTCGCCTCATGTCTCTCATACGGTCAGACACACGTGTAAACTCTCGCCCCTCTTTTCATCGGTCTCACAACCGCACACTCCTCCCCGTATCTAGCTAGTAGTTGGGCCTCTCGTCGGGCCTTATTTGCCTCTAACAAATGGACGTACACCGACCGATCTCTCGCTATACATATAGCTAGCTAGGTCCTTATAACTCGTTTTTACCCACACGTCAATCGATCTACCTCATTAGTTGTGTCTCTCCCTTCCTCCGACAAACAACAATTGATCTACTGATCTAGTTAGGTTTGCTTACCAAACACACGGTTCACCTTCATCATCCATGGATGCGTCCCGACAGATCTATCACGCACAGGCACACACAGAAACACATCCCCACTCTTATTGATAACATTGCAGTTCCACCCTCAGTTTGTCTAGTAGGCCTCTCCCACCATCTTCAAGAAGCAACTCCATCACCCATCCAACACTCTACCCCTCTCCCTCCCTCTCTCTCTCTCTCTGTCCCATCATATTTCCCGTCCTTCAGTTATGTATGGATGTCGACCGACCTCCCTCAAGACATAGCTGGGTCTCTCCTTCTCAACACATATACAAGTCATTCTACCTCTATAGTTAGGCCTCTACCTACCCCTCCCCCCACCCCCTCCCCCCCCACACACCGATACATCGAGCGCTCTAGTCATGTCTCCCTGCCACACACAAACTTGACATGTGCCCTCTAACATTCCGTTAGGCCAGTCGCCCTATATCTTTGACTTGCACACACACACACAATTTCGATGGCTCTCTTCATCGATCTTGCACCCACCCACTTGATCCTCTCTTCGACTCTATCGATAGCTATGACCCCTCCCTCTCTTCTCGTGGATTGCCTGCCCCTCTATGTATGATATGGATAGGCCTCCATTTCACACACATTGCATGCAAAATTTTGTTTGAGATTTCATCGACACATATTCCCACAAATAATTCATGAAATCAACCCCCACCCCACCCCCACCCCAGAACAAAAAACACTCACGAACGCGGTTTGTATCTCTCACACACACCCACGTAGGTGGGGGACGTGCACGAAGAGAAGAGGTGCATGCACGGCGCACGTACTCCCGTCTCTTTCCCAACCACACCCGCGCGGGTACACTATGGAGCTCATTTCTGTACGAAAAAGGCAGCCCATGTGGTAATTTGGCACGTGTACTGGTTGTCCACTTGGTGGAGGGAGGATCGTCTACCACGGGTGAACAAACAAATTGCGACGACGTGTTATGTTAAAAAAAGAGGCAAACCATGTGGGGCCTACCCTAGAGGCAAGGCTCTATACACTAGAGTACTTTTGATGTGTCCCGTCAACTCGCAGAACGAGGAGAAGCTTGCTTAGTACGCCGTCTCCCCCGTTCCTAAATATAAGTCTTTGTAGAGATTTCACCATGAACCACATGCGGATGTATATAGATGCATTTTAAGTGTAGATTCATTCATTTTGTTCCGTATGTAGTGGAATCTCTACAAAGACTTATCTACTAGTAATAGCTAGCCCCCACTACTAGGAATTCTCTATCCTCTCCTTGAGCCACATCATCAAAATTGATGTAGCCGTTAGATGAAGTAAATCAGTCCATAATAGTCGTCTGATCTAGACGTTGAGAGGCTCCGCACTAAGCCACATGCAAGCATGCAGAAATACCGTGGCACATGCATGTGAGTGGGTTTTAAATCACATCAACATGTCTGCATGCAAGCATGCACCGGTAGCATGCATGTAAGTGAGCTTTTAAGTCCCATTAACATGTCAAAAAGAAAAATATAATCCCATTATGCAGTAGGAGTTGGCTGATCTTTTTTCCTTATGTGGGATGATCTAAATGATGATGGGAGTTTATTTAGTTTGGCTACCACATTTGTCATGCGGTTATAGAGTTTTTTTTAGTTCTATGAAATCGATAATTTTGCGCAGAGAGATATACCGCTGTTCCGCGGCAACGCGCGGGGACTCATCTAGTAATATTTAGGAATGGAGGGAGTACCATGTAAAGAGTTAGGTGTCGCACGGTGATAGTGTGAGGTGGGCCATGTAATCACTGAGCCTGTGTGTTTTCACTGCTCTTGCACGCTTCCGCTGTAAGAATGGAGAAAATTGTAACCTAGTAGTAGTACCTCCTTTCGCCAAAAGCGTGGGACATCCAGCAGTCCTACCACCTCAGTAATAAAGACCAATGAGCCATCAAATCACATAGACCCAGTAGTAACCATCACTCTTGTGCCAGTGAGAGGTCGCGTCCGCTCTGCCCGGGCATGAATGCGGCACCGATTCTTTGGAGCGGCGCTGACCGTTTCGGGCGGGAAGCGCGCACGGGCGATGGAGGGGCTTTGGGTGGGCCAGGCTGGTCAGGAGCGGGCGTGGCAGCTGTCCGCATGTCCCTACCGGACACGCCCGGAAACGAGAGGATGCACCGACTCTTGCGGCTAAAATCGTACACTACACAACATCTCTCTGTATGAGTAGGTCGATCTGTCGCTCTCTCTAACACGCACATGTTGTTAAACACACACACACACACACGCACCTTGGTCCCGTTGCACCTTCTAACTTGAGGTCTCAGGTTCGATAACTACACTTGAGCATAATTTGTGCCAGGAGGATTCTTTGACTGGTCAAAATGTTTTCTAGGGTTTGCACGCTTCACACTCTCTCTCCAATATATATATACACGCTAGAGCCTCAGCGCTTGTAGTTGCTCTCTTCATACTCTCTCGCCCTCAGCCTCCGTTCCGAATTACTTGTCGCATGTATGGATGTATCTAGATGTATACTAGTTCTAGGTACATCCATTTCTTCGATGAGTAATTTGGAACGGAGGGAGTTGTTGCTCTCTTCACACTCTCTCTCCCTCTCCAGATCTAAACAAGACTTCGTTGGCCTCTCTCTCCCCTCACTGCTGCTTAAAGAGCCGGCAAGATCCGTCCGCCGGGAAGGGAAGGAGGCTTAACGCTGTCGCCATCGGCGAGGGACTACGGGCGCAGCTGTTCACTTTCCACCCAGCGGCGGCGCGGGAGGGCCTCCGACCCCTTCTTCTTCGCCGTCGTCCCGTTGCCCACCGAACCACGCCCCAAGAACCTTAAGGTATAATTTACTTACTCCACATGCATTGCTCTAGCTGCATGTATACCATGAATCTAGGACGTGGTTCAAAGACGAAAGGAGTGGGGGAAAGTAGTGGGAGAAGTTGTATATAGAATGAACCTAGGACGTGGTTCAAAGAGGAAATGAAGGGGGAAAGTTGTATAGCATGAATCTAGGACGTGGTTCAAAGAGGAAAGGAATGGGGGAAAGTAGTGGGGAAAGTTGTATCGCATAAATCTAGGACATGGTTCAAAGAGGAAAGGAAGGGGCGAAAGTACTAGTTCAAAAAGGAAAGGAAGGGACAAGGCTGTAGAGTTTGAGCAGGACTAGATTTGCTGCGCTCACATAGGGAAAGGTGTCTAAAGATAACAAAACTGGGACCAACACAAATATGCTCCTTGGTTGTTTGTTCTTTGTTGCAACAGACTGTGCATGACCACAGTACATCGGTAGATGCACATGGTGCTGGTGCGTCCACTGTCCCGTGCAACTCATTAGCTGTTGTTAATCTAAGGCCCTGTTTGGTTAAAAACTACCTAGTCCCTACCTGCTTGGTTCCAGGGACTAAACATGGACTAGAGGTTATTAAATGACATGCTAAAAGACCATGTTACCCCTAGTAATGAACTAATAGAGACAAGGTGCGATGCGTGGCAGGGCAACTGTTGGAAAAAGTCCCAAAAAGACTCCCTCGGGGTCTTCTTTCTTTAGTCCCAAATGCCCACTTTTAGTCCCTAAAAGTCCCTCCTGTTTGGTTTAGATGGGACTGACACGGAGTTTTTTTAGTCCCTACACCAAAATGTCCCTGTAAACAAACACCCTCTAATAATGCCGCTGGAAAATTGATGCAATGCCACAGTTAAAAGCAAATTACATGTTTAACGAATTTTATTGTTAATATAATCTCTATGTTAATATTAATCAATGCCACCATTTGAGAAATGCTACTGTCTTGCTTTCTTTCCCATTTAGATAAGGTAGATGCTTCTTTTTGTTGGCTTCTGTGTCATCCACCGTTATTGACCACTAATTGTTTCCTTTGCACCTCTGTGTAAACAGGGTTATCTACTTCACCTCGTTGCCATTGTGACCTTTTGTTGCACTGCACAAAACACTTTTGTTTTAAGAGTGTTTTGTGCAGTTCAACCAAAATGTCACACCGACAACGTTGCTTGATTGCTTGATCTTAGTGGAACTGCACAAGAGGAGATCTTACTTCCTATCCGTTAAGGCGAATTTGGTTCAGATCTTCTTCTTGTGAGTTGTTTGAATTCCGCATCATGAGAGGTCAGTACTAGCCTTCTTTCACATGATTCTGCAGTGTGCTTTCATATGTTGTGCTACTTGTACGATAATGTTGCTTGATTTTAGTGAACTGCACAAATGGAGACAAGACTTCCAATCTGTATGTGCACCGTAATATCCCATTGAGGTAAGATAAGGATATTTCACAACTGCTGGCCTGTATTTTGCCACTTTCATCAGAAAATTAAGTTTAGTACTATACTTGTGCTCCCTAATTGACATGCCAAATCTTACATTGAAGGTGAAGCTTGTCTGTTATTGAACCAAGTGATGAAGGGGAAGAACAAGCGGAAGAAAAACAAAAATCAACTCCCGGTGCTGTAATGAAGCATTGGAACTGTGATGACACAAGTAATGATATATTTTGCATCTTAATTTATTGCTATGGCTGGAACGAGCAATTGTTTTTCTACTGATTTGATGCCACTCTTAATGTAATATGTAATTATCTCAACTTGTGCAAACAGGGGTCTTCTTTGAAGATACAATATATTTTAGTGGAACTTCACAAGAAGATGTTGGAAACATAAACTAATCGAGGAGTATATAGTAAGCATGGCCACCACCGTAGATAGCAACAGATGGTTCTGGAGAAGTGCTTCATCTGTATGCTCTACACAATAAGCCTCCTGACAAAGGTTGGTACTCGCCCACTGATTTCATCCGTATGATTGAGCTTTGTCATCTCTATTGGTGTTGATCTACTGTTTAGATACTGTCACGAAAAATTGGTATTGTCCTTGAGAAGTGCTTCATCTGTGTTGTTTTAAATATTTCCTTTCATTTTTTGAGCAAACAGGGATGCTAGCATTTAGTAGTCCTCTTGTCTTTGCACAACAGGATCATCTTCCTTTGAAGAAGAATATGGAGTACGTGAAGTGACTAGTTCCGATTATGCCAAGATGAAGAAGCCCTGTCTATCTTCTCATCAGAAGGAGCAGTTGAAGGATGGTCACATTAATCCCCACAAGACCAAACTAACTTCAGCTCAGAAGGACTAACAAATCTCCATTTTTTTGTTGTGATGCGCGAGTACAATGTTGTTCTAGGATTCTTTCTGGTGAGTTCCATTTTTCTAAAAGTGTGCTCTACATGGACCATGTATGTTCCTGTTGAAACTGTCAATTCATAGTACAGTTTGCTTTATACTAATCACTTTTTTGTATTTGTGCAAACAGGGGTGCTCAGCTTGATTTCAATGGGAACTCCACAAAATGTTCATGAATACATCGAATCATTCATTTCCACCACAAGAAAGGAGGTGCCGATAAGTTCAAGGCGTTGCAACATATAAGGGCGAAATCGTACAAGCTATGCGCGAATTTGGTTGATTTTGGTGGAACTGCACAAAAAGAACAGCTGGTTTATTTAGCACGAGGTGCCATGTCAATGTCCGAACTGATGGCAAACCCTGCCCATTCCACAATCGTAGGCATTTGATATTTTTGAATGGGACAACCTTGTCAAATTTTGCTCATTGATTTTAGCAAGACATGTGTTTGATATTTTCGAATGGGACGTCCTTTGCTGTCAGCAGCGTTGATCAATTTTTTCTTTATTATTTAGTTGTGAAGTAAATATTGCCTCTGACATGTGAGTCGCTGAGACGCATAATCATCGATTGTTTTGAATGTTCTCTATGAATTGCCAGGCCTGTGTGTTTGATTGCAATGTACAGAAATGCTAAAAGGCTGCTCAAGCTCTTTGTACTCCTTCTGTTCCTTTTTACTTGGCACATTGTGAAAGTGCATACTTTTTTGTATAAGATTGGTCAAAGTAGAGATACTTTGACTGCAGAGAAAACTTGTATGCAGACTAGAAAGGACTGGAGGGATTACATGTGAAACTGCTGCAAACGAGGTGATCACCCTGGGAATAATGCTAGTGCGTATTGTTTTGCATGTTCATCCAATGCCAGTGATACAGGAATTCCAACTAATCAAAATAAATTCATTCATACACGGTCGGATTTCATATAAACATGCCGGATTTCATTACATTTCATACATTCTTCAACTAAAAAGGGGTGCACTGGAGGTATAATTAATTAACCAAAGCTATCCACCTGTGTCCCGCTAAGCCGAACAAAAGCTTCAGTGACTTAACTATGGGTGCAGTTGCGTAACTGACATGTGGCCTGTTGGGCCCATGAGTCAGTCAGCCAACTGCACCAGCAGTTAAGTAGAAGCAGCGTTCTTCTCCAGCGCAGCTCTCCGACTCCATGTCGCCGCCAAGAAGCTAACCGGCCGTCAATGGTCAACCGCCTAGCTTGGCTTCAACCGGAGGGTAGTAGCGGTGGCCTTACTTGGACCCGAGCGGCGGCGACCTATCATGTTCTACTCTTCCTCGTTTTCTATGTGGCGCGGCCTCATTGGCAGCGCGGCGGGGCCTCGGCGGAGCCCGCGAAGTCCTCTGCCTCATTGTTGGCGGGGAGGGGCCTCGGTGGAGCCGGCGGTGTCCTCTGCCTCGTTTTTGGCGCCGCGGGGCCTCGGTGGAGCCGGCGGTGTCCTCTGCCTCGTTGTTGGCGCCGCGGGGCCACGGCGGAGCAGGGCCTCATCGACGACAGCGGAGCGGGGACTCGTCGGAGCCGGCATTGTCCTCTGCCTCGTCCTCGGTCTCGCCAAACAGCGCCTCGCCTGCTTCATCGCCCTCTTTGCTAGCCTCTTTGTAGGCGGCCGCATCCTCCGCCACCTGCATGCGGTACCACCAGCCCTCGAGGCGGCCCTTGCGGGCGGAGTGGTACGAGTCGAGTAGCGCCTCCTGCTCCGCCCGCTCCGCGGCGATCTGCTCCTCCGCCTACAGGTGCTCCTCGAGGAGATGGTGGTTGTAGGCGGCGGCGGCCTGCGCCTCCCGGAACTGCTCCTCACGCATCTGCCTCACCCTGTCCATATATTGGGCATGGGCCTCACCAATGGTCATGGTGCAATGCACCGGCGAGGATGGCGTGGAGGAGGGGGTTGGCGCCGGATCGTCGACTACCATGTTCTCCATTGGGATGTCGTTGTCCTTCGGCTGCCTGTCGGCCAGCCGGTCGGTAGCAATGGCTGCCATCCCCTTGTGGTCCATCGTCTGCCCATCTCGAAGAGCGCTGGAGTGCAAGGAAGCCATGGTGGGTAGTAGTAGTGTGGACTGGTGAAAGGGAACATATGCGGATGACTGCAGCTATGGCCGGCGCAACAGTTTATATAGCAATGGTGGGCGGGCGGAGGGACGGACGTGTGGTGCCGGAGTAGCCGCCTCGGCAACCGCATATCATTAATGTGGGTGGCAGATGGATGGACGGACGGCACTTGTGTTGTTTGAAGGCGGAGCAATCGCCTGCACCGGGAAGCGTGGAGGGCGGCGCTGACTGTTTCAGGCAGAAAGTGTGCGCGGGCGAGGAGATGACTTTACTTGGAGAGGATGACAATGGGGACCCACTAGGTCCATAGCCTCACGTACGCAAGTGCCTCCTTATTATATATATATAACTATAATTTATTTTGCTTCCTCCTGGTTTCCTGACATCATGGTCCCACACCATTGTCAACCTATGTAGTACTCCCTCCTTTCCGATTTATAGGGCTTATCTCAAAATTTTAGTTTTTTCCATTTTATAAGGCTCAATTTGGTTGTTCCCCATCACATGTTCAGACTTCAAGGTGCATTAAATCATTGCATGCAAGTATTAAGAGAAAATTGACCAATGCATGCACTTTATGCATGCATGCATTGCAATTAATGCATTCGTAAACATAATTTTTTGAGGAAAACAAGAGCATTAATTGGGTGCTTTTGCAAACTACAAAAAATATTCCACCACTCATCATCTACCTTGGTTGGTGAGATTTTTGAATTCAGCCTTATAAATCGAAAAGGAGGGAGTAATCAATAAACGAGAGAATTGCACAAGAAGCGCCCGACAGCTGGGACCAAGCAGCTCGAGCAGTATTTGTGTTTTTGAGGTGTGAGCATTGCAGAGTTTTTCGATGTTTAGCCCAGATATTAATTTTTCTCCTCTGAACAACAATGAAAATATCGCTGCAGGTATTAACTGGGTGGGCTGTGGCCCGTCTAGCCCAAGCCAGATATCCAACCCAGATATTAATTTTTTTCAAGTTGAAAATGGCTAGCCCAGCTATACTTTTTTTAGGAATACCCAGGCAAGGTCAGGTTGTTATTCTCTGCCCCGCTGGGCTGCAAATCTTTCCTAGGAGGGATGCATTAGGCTTAACAAGAAAATGGGCTTTAAGAAATAATAAATGGGATGTAATTATAAAAACTGGGTAGTAACTATAAAAAAATGCACCAAACACGTGATTACTTTATAAAATACTATTTTTGGATATTGAAATTTTTAATTTCATTAATTGTTGCGAGCGCAATGTTTCATTGGATTTTTATGTAATATAAATTTATATTGAAATTGTATTTAATCTGACTAGAAATTTCGGGATAAAAATATTTCGGATCCCATCAAAATGTGGGAAATTTTATTGAATTCTGTTTTGAACGGTTGGTTGAAATGGATTGTACTTTTAACAAACTATAAATGGGCTGTAGTAAATTCCATTAGAGTTCAAAAATGGGCTACACATTCTTACAAATCTCAAATGCCCTATAAGTTCTCTGCCACACACTTCTGGCCTTACTAAGTTGACGCGTCCCCTGAAAAAACAGAGTTGACGCGTTATAGTCAACACACGGTTCTAGTAGCAGTGGCCGTTGGATGTCCATCCAACGGATGCCGTGCTTCTTCTTCAATCTCGGATATTCTAGCTTCACCCGCCCAAAAAATGATTCCTCCCCCCTGACATCTTGGGCGCACCGTTTCGGAAGCTGACCTGTGGGCCTACTAAGTTGACGTACCAAGGGCTTTGTCAACTTAGTCAATATAAACGATTCTAGCTGTAGTGACCGTACGATGTCCATCCAACGGCCGTCGTGCTTCTTCAACCTCTGGTCTTCTTTTGCTCTAGCCGCCCAAAGCAGCGTCGGTCGTGCCGCCTGCTCCTGCCTCCCATGGCCGGCTGTGCTGCCGTGGAGGCCTCACCGCCCCCTACTACTCCCACCGCTGGCCACACCATCCCTCCACTCACCCACACCCCCTGTTATTCTGCGGCGACGGCAGCGCAGCCGAACCAGTGAAACCTCATACTCCTCTCCGCGTGTGCATCCACTGCCGCGTCTTCCCCGGCTCCGCGTCGTCCCCTTCCTAGGCCTCGCCGTCGTCCACCGTCCTGGTGCTCTCGGCGCGACGTGGTCAACGTGGTCAAGGAACGACTTCCATCGGACGTGGACAGTACGTGGAGAGGCTGACAGCTGGGTCCATGGCAGCCGCAAGGAAGTGGCTCCTTATTACGCGCAAAATAATTATTCCTCCACTTGACAGCGAGGACCCACTAGACGGGCCACCGTATTTTGTGAAAAAAATGATTCACCCCCTGACTGCTGGGACCCACGAGCTACATCTTCGCACACAAGGAAGTGCATCCGACAAAAAACGATTCGCCCCCCTGACTGCTGGGACCCACTAGCGACATCTTCGCACGCAAGGAAGTGCGTCCGAAAAAACAATTCGTCCCCCGACTGCTGGGACCCACCAGCTACACCTTCGCACGCAAGGAAGTGCGTCCGGGCAAACAAAAATGATTCGCCCCCCTGACTGCTGGGACCCAGCAGCTACACCTTCACACGCAAGGAAGTGCGTCCGGGCAAAAAAATAATTCGCCCCCTTGACTGCTGGGACCCACCAGCTACATCTTCGCAGGCATGGAAGTGCCTGACAGTCGGGACCCACCCGGTCGAAGCGTAGGTAGCGTTGTCATTCTGGTCGCGAACGTGTATGTACATATTGGTTGATGTAGAGGCGTGCATGTGTCGTAGTAGAGGCGCGAACGTAGCATCTACACGTACGTACATCGGCCAGGGTGCAAGAAAGAAAATACGGCCATGTATGTGTACATATGGGGGGGGGGTCTCAAACGCCTACTCGCGCATATGTACGGCCAGCGCGCGTGTACATGGCTGGGTCAGAACGGAGAAACAGCGTCGTCATCATGTTCATGGGGAGGCAACGGAATGCGTCGTGTTCATCGGGAGGCAACAGAACGTGTGGGAGCCAACCGGCTGGGTCATAACGGAATGCGTGGCCGTGTTCATTGGGAGGGCTTGGACAGAATAGGCGATGGAAACGAGGCCTGGCGTACCATAGAACGGAGGAAACGGACCTCCTACGATCGAAACGGGGGTCCCGTTGATCGGGAGGGGTGTGGCGTACCGCAAAACGGAGGAAATGGACCTCCTACGGTCGAAACGGGGGTCCTGTTGATCGGGAGGGGTGTGGCGTACCGCAAAACGGACGAAACAGACCTCCTATGGTTGAAACGGGGGTCCTGTTCATCGGGAGGGGTGTGGTGTACCGCAAAACGGGACTCCACGGGATACTGTTCATCTCCACTATCGACCTCCTCTAGCTTCCACGGGCTACCGTCGACCTCCTCCAGCCTCCACGGGCTCCTGTTCATCCAGTCTTCACCACGCGCTATTCCATCGGCTACTGTTCAACCACCCCTCCACCGTCTACTGTTCATCTAGCCCTCCACACCACGGGGTCCTTTTCAACCACTCCTCCACGGGCACCCCTCCACCGTCTACTGTTCATCCAACCCTCCGCCACACTACAGGGTCCTGTTCATCCAGAGGCAACGCCACCACTCACTGTTCATCCACCCCCCCCCCCCCCCCCGCAACGCTCACTTTTCATCCAATCGATCGGCTTCAGTTAGCAACAGTAGCAAAGGAATCGCTCGATCGGGTTCAGTTAACAACCATCGATCGATCGCTCGGGTTCAGTAACGCATAGCCTGCAGTGCAATCGCTCTGGTTCAGTTAGAGCCCAACTCCTCGCTTGGGTTCAGTTAGAGCCAATGCCTCGCACACACGCACGTACGTGTACGAGAGAAACGCGCATCGCTCGGCCCCCGACCTCCCACCGTAACCGGGAACTCCCTGAAATTTTCCTCGCCCTCGCTTCTACCGGTTTTTTCCGTCATGGACGGCCCAAAGAATGTCATGCAGCTGCGTCTCTGGCCCGCCCAGGACGAAAAGCCCATTTTCTGTCATGATTTTTTGTCATAGAAGTAGGAGCCCGCCCATTATCGCCATAGAAGTGTCATATGTATGACAGAAAAAGATTCGTTCGGCCAAAAATGTCACGGATGTGTCTTTTTTTGTAGTGATGGCACCACTAGCCATCTGTGCCTGCCCTCTCTGCCTCCAAGTAGCGCTCAGCACCGAACCCCGAAGCGTCGACCACTAGGGCCCCGATCCAGCCTTGCAGGAGATTCGACCAGCAGGAAGGCCCCCGCACGCTCGGCACCGCCGCCACACCATGCGCCAAATTCGGGTTGGCGGCCCCGGATCAACACCCTGACGCCATCGGAGAGGCCTGCCGCACTAGATCTTGCTGCGCCGCCGCAAGGATCCCTCCGCCAACTCGCAAGCACCGAGACAAAGGAGCCCCATCACCGCCATCCCTGGGGCGCGCGGGGCTTCGCTCACCGGGTGACAAAGCGGGGGGGGGGGGTTGCGACGGCGGCGGGAGTAGGGTTGCCCCCGAGTCGCCAGAGGAGGCGATATGTGTGTGGGGGGCTACCTATACATCAACATGACCAAAATTATTACAAATAAAGCCCCACTTCGGTACAAACTTATCAAGTGGCAAACTAAGGCATAGCCTAGTGGTCGGAAGGGGCTGATGCGTTCCCACCCACCCAGGTTCAAGGCATGGTTCTGGCAATTTGGGTTTGTTGCACCAATTATACTGTAGGGGGTTCCCTTATAGTTTTTTTGTCCAAAAAAACTTATCAAGTGTGAATTTCCTGGTTTTTTCATTTCCATGTTGTTTTCAATTTTTTATATCAAACTCCTTCTTCTTGTCTTTTTTCATATTAATTTGGATTAACCTCCAAGTATCCACATTTTCATCTCGCATAATATGCGGGTCCGTGCATAACTTGTGCCCAGTTTAATTCATGGATATAAAGCTTGCTCCTTTCAAACATGGTACCTTCGCATGCAAAGCTTCATTAAGTTGATAATTGTAGTTGTTTTGTTTTGTATGTAAAGCATCACTTGCTCAGAATTAGTATGTTGCACCACATATAGCTTAAAGAAACTTGATCGGATCTTTCAACTCCTCACCGACGTAGTGCCCATGCCATGGACCCTCAGGCCCGATACATCGCACGCGCTTAAGTAGGTGCTTCATCAAGAAGAAAATCCATTTCTTTCTTTGCTAGGCTGCTTAGCACAGGTTCTTAGGAAGAGGCACGGACGCAAACTTTGGCTCTCGGTGCTAGCCGGTGCTTGCCCTTCCATGAAACTGCAGTTAGCTCTGCTGCAGCTTAATCAAATAAATTTAGGCATCGTATGAAACACCTAGCATTGTAAGCTACAAAGTTACCGAGCCGTAGCCTTAGTCTCTCTCTCTCTTTAAGCACTGGTGGATAAGGAGCACGCATTGTACAAGGCCTTATGGTCGGTGTGCCATGACCAGCTACATGCATGGATAGGCATGTGAACTTTTCCTGCATTGGCATATAGCAATGATGGTAATGTAGCCAGTGTAGCTGTAATCCCACCATTTTGAGCCATGTGTGGATTCCATGAACAACTCACGTACCTTTTGGTCTTTGGATTCAAAATTAAAATGTGTACACTATATAGTACTAGTGCAAATAATTTGACTTTGGAGAAATCAATCCCCACAGCTTAGTTTCTTCTCCCTCCATCCCAAAATAAGCGTTGTGGATTTAGTTTAAATTTGAACGGAAGTATCATTTCAATAACGATATAAGAGAAAGAGATAAACTTCCGCATGTTTCTGTTTGGAAAAAATACAATCAATCCTCCTCAAACTCATTACCAATGGAGCGAGTACCATTGACCAATCAAATCACGTCGGCTATAAAATCATGCACGTGGATTGGGTTGTATTTCTATTGTACATGTCTCATATCTATGGGTGTGTTTTGTTGCTAGCATAGTGGATGCAAAAATAGCTCGTTTGGAAACTCAAGCAAGGCGTTGTTCCGTATCTTTATGATCATCCAGTTATGTTGTGACGTTTGATAGCACACAAGGTATTCCTCCGGTATTCGGGAGTTGCATAATCTCATAGTCGAAGAAATATGTATTTGACATGAAGAAAGGAATAGCAATAAAACTGAATGATCAATATGCTAAGCTAACAGATTGGACTTGTCCATCACATCATTCTCCTAATGATGTGATCCTGTTATCAAATGATAACTCATGTCCATGGTTAGGAAACCTGAACCATCTTTGATCAACGAGCAATGTGACTAATGAGTTAGTTACAGGATGATGCATTACGGAATGAGTAAAGAGACTTGCCGGTAACGAGATTGAACTAGGTATGATGATACCGATGATCGAATCTCGGGCAAGTAACATACCAATGACAAAGGGAACAACATATGTTGTTATGCGGTTTGATCGATAAAGATCTTCGTAGAATATGTAGGAACAAATATGAGCATCCAGGTTCCACTATTGGTTATTGACCGGAGATGTGTCTAGGTCATGTCTACACAGTTCTCAAACCCGTAGGGTCCGCACGCTTAACGTTCAATGAAGATTTGTATTATGAGTTATGTGATTTGATGAACGAAGTTTTTTCAGAGTCCCGGTGGGATCACGGACATGACGAGGGGTCTCAAAATGGTCGAGACATAAAGATTGATATATTGGACGATGTTATTCGGACACCGGATGAGTTCCGAGAAGTATCGGGTAACTATCGGAGTGCCGGAGGGTTATCGGAACCCCTCGAGGGAACTAATGGGCCTTCATGGGCCTTAGTGGGGAGAGAGAAGGGCCACAAGGGGCTGGCCGCCCCCCCCCTTGGCAGTCCAAATTGGACTAGGGGAAGGGGGCGGCGCCCCCCTTTCCTTCCCTTCCCCCTTCCACCAGTGGGATCCTACTAGGACTTGGAGTCCTAGTAGGACTCCTCTCCTTGGTGCGCCCTACAGGGGCTGGCCGGCCTCCCCCTCACCTCCTTTATATACGGGGGCAGGGGCACCCTAGAACACACAAGATCAATTGTCTTAGTGATGACCAGGCCCGTACCAGTCACCTATGCAGGGTGTTTGCCTGTAGAGGGGCCTCCAATTCTGCGGGGCCCCCAAATCAGTGGAAGTACAAGTAATTAGTAGGTGTATTAGATATAAGCATTGATGATTAAATAATCAAAGTACTCCCCTGGTACGTACCAGTGCTACTCTCCAGGTAACGAATTAACCCAGCCAACCAACTAGCAGTACATGGGAATTTGCATGGATTAATTGTGCAGCCTCTATCACGCTCGCATGACACTCTCTCACTCTTCGTCTTCCTCTTACATTTTTCACTATTTCCCTTTCTCAAATCCTAAATTTTCGTAAATCTTCACTACTCGCTTCACTCCCCATCCCCTGTCTATAATTCCCCGCAATTTCCCCTGAAATTAATCCGTTGTGATGAACAACATGATATTAAGTAGAGTTCCACTTATGCCGGTAATCCCCCATAGTGTGTTTCTCACATTAATGGAAGGTACCTCCATTGCTTTTTTATTTCTGTGTTCAATTTTTAACTCTTGATATTACTCTATTAGCTGAGTTTCAGCATTGTCTTCCAGAATTAAGAAATAACATCAGGATATGAAAAATGTAGAAGAAGAAAATATGTTGAGGGCCCATATTTAAATTTTGCACCGGGCCTTCATTTTCTCGAGTACGGCCCTGGTGATGACCCACAAGTATAGGGGACCTATCGTAGTCCTTTTGATAAGTAAGAGTGTCGAACCCAACGAGGAGCAGAAGGAAATGACAAGCGGTTTTCAGTAAGGTATTCTCTGCAGGCACTGAAATTATCGGTAACAGATAGTTTTGTGATAAGGTAATTTGTAATGGGTAATAAGTAATAAATGTAAATAAGGTGCAGCAAGATGGCCAAATCCTTTATGTAGCAAATGACAATCCTGAACAAATTCTTATATAAAGGAAAGCGCTCCCGAGGACACATGGGAATTATCATCAAGCTAGTTTTCATCACGTTCATATGATTCCCGTTCGGTACTTTGATAATTTGATATGTGGGTGGACCGGTGCTTGGGTACTGCCCTTTCTTGGACAAGCATCCCACTTGTGATTAACCCCTCTTGCAAGCATCCTCACCTACAAAATAAGTATTAAGGTAAACCTAACCATAGCATGAAACATATGGATCCAAATCAGCCCCTTACGAAGCAACTCATAAACTAGGGTTTAAGCTTCTGTCACTCTAGCAACCCATCATCTACTTATTACTTCCCAATGCCTTCCCCTAGTCCCAAAAAATGGTGAAGTGTCATGTAGTCGATGTTCACATGACACCTCTAGAGGAAAGACAACATACATCTCATCAAAATATCGAACGAGTACCAAATTCACATGACTACTTATAGCAAGACTTCTCCCATGTCCTTAGGAACAAATGTAACTACTCACAATTCATATTCATGTTCATAATCACAGGGGTATTAATATGCATAAAGTATCTGAACATATGATCTTCCACCAAGTAAACCAACTAGCATTCACTACAAGGAGTAATCAACACTACTAGCAACCTACAGGTACCAATCTGAGGTTTTGGGACAAAGGTTGGATACAAGAGATGAACTAGGGTTTGAGATGAGATGGTGTTGGTGAAGATGCTGATGGAGATCGTACCCCTCCCGATGAGAGGATCGATGGTGATGACGGTGGTGATGAATTCCCCCTTCCATAGGGATGTTTCCCGGGCAGAACAGCTCTGCCGGAGCCCTAGATTGGTTCCGCCTCATGGCGGCGGAGTTTCATCTTGTGAGGTTGCTTCTGATTTTTTCTCGGAAGAAAGACTTCATATAGAAGAAGATGGGCACTGGAGGCCTATCAGGGGGCCCAGGAGGCAGGGGCGCGCCCAGGGGGTAGGGCGCGCCCCCCACCCTCGTGGATGGTGGGTGGCCCCCTCTGGTGCTTCCTTCGCCTAATATTTTTTATATATTTTGAAACTGACTTCCGTGAAGTTTCAGGACCTTTGGAGTTGTGCAGAATAGGTCTCTAATATTTACTCCTTTTCCAGCCCAGAATTCCAGCTGCCGGCATTCTCCCTCTTCGTGTAAACCTTGTAAAATAAGAGAGAATAGGCATAAGTATTGTGACATAATATGTAATAACAGCCCATAATGGAATAAATATCGATATAAAAACATGATGCAAAATGGACGTATCAACTCCCCCAAGCTTAGCCCTCGCTTGTCGTCAAACGAAAGCCGATATCAAAGAATATGTCCACATACTTAGAGATAGAGGTGTCGATAAAATAAAATACGGACATGAGGGCATCATGATCATTCTTATAACAACAACATATATTGCCATATATTGCCATATGATTTCTTATGATAAAGTAAAAATTCATTCACAATTTCAAGTATGAATCAGAAACTTCATTGAAAACTAACAAACTATAATCTCAGTCATTGAAGCAATTGCAATTTATCATAACATCGGAAATAGTCAATATAAGAGCTTTTCAGCAAGTCCACATACTCAACTATCATTTAGTCTTTCATAATTGCTAACACTCACACAATACTTATGGGTATGAAGCTTTAATCGGACACAGATAAAGATAGGGGCTTATAGTTTTGCCTCCCAACCTTTTAACTCAAGGGTAATGTCAACAATGATAGTTTATGAAAACCCACATCCAATTAGCTATATATATCAGGATCTTTCCAACGCACAGTTCCAACACACAGTGCATGCCAAAGGATAAAATGTAAAAAGGGAAGGTGAAGATCACCATGACTCTTGTATGAAGTATAGGACAAAAATAAAAGATAGGCCCTTCGCAGAGGGAAGCAGAGGTTGTCATGTGCTTTTATGGTTGGATGCACGAAATCTTAATGCAAAAGAACGTCACTTTATATTGCCACTTGTGATATGGACCTTTATTATGCAGTCCGTCGCTTTTATTTCTTCAACATCACAAGATCGTATAAAGCTTATTTTCTCCACACTAATAAATCATACAAATTTAGAGAGCAATTTTTATTGCTTGCAACAATGACAACTTACTTGAAGGATCTTACTCAATCCATAGGTAGATATGGTGGACTCTCATGGCAAAACTGGGTTTAAGGATATTTGGAAGCACAAGTAGTATCTCTACTTGGTGCATAGAATTTGGCTAGCATGAGGGGGAAAGGCAAGCTCAACATGTTGGATGATCCATTTCAATATAATTTATTTCAGATGTAAGAAAACATAACCCATTACGTTGTCTTGCTTGTCCAACCTCAACTTTTTAGCATGTCATATTTTAATGAGTGCTCACAATCATAAAATATTTCCAAGATAGTATATTTATATGTGAAAACCTCTCTTTCTTTATTACTTCCTATTAATTGCAACGATGACCAAAACTATGTTTGTCAACTCTCAACAATTTTTATTCATCATACTCTTTATATGTGAAGTCATTACTCTCCATAAGATCCATATGATCTCTTTATTTCTTTTTATTCTTTCTCTTCTCTTTTATTTTTATTTCCTCAAGATCATGGCAAGATAATCAGGCCCTTGACTCAACACTAATCTTTATTATATATATATAGCTCACGTACTCGATTACATAGAAGGATCATAAAGCAAAACTCAAAACTAGATCATACTAAAACTTTATTCTACTAGATCAAGATATAACCAAAAGGATCGAACTAAGAAAAATGGTAAAGATAAAAGTGTGATGGTGATACGATACCGGGGCACTCCCCCAAGCTTGGCAGTTGCCAAGGGGAGTGCCCATACACATGTGTTTATATCTCTTTCCTCGGGGGTGGTGATGGTGGAGTTGTTGATGATGTAGGCTTGTCGTCCATCTTCCAAGGCATAGGCTCACCATCGTAAAATGATGATTGAGTCTCCGGGATCCTCAAATCTACACTCAAACTCATCCTCTTGAATCTATATTCATACTCATGGTTTTGGTTTTGCAGGTCATAGATCTGGGCTTGGAGGCGCTCAATTTTCTCGTGAAGCTTGAAGATGGCCTCCTCAATGTTCTTGGCATCCAGCTTGTGGTTGTTGGTGAACTCCGTGATCATTATGTGTTTGGCGTCGAGTCCATGTTCCACCATCTCCTGGCACTTGAAAACTTGTTGCTCCATTGCTTCGAGTCTTGTCTCCACGCTTTCGGTCCTCCTTGGCCCCTCAACATCACGGATGTGCAGCAACCCCTCATGCATCTCAATGGTTTGAGGGTGTTGCAGCACCTCCGCGAGGTAGGGATTGATCACCTTCTCAAAGAACTTGTCCATGGGGGCGCTTGGAGACGTCATGATGATCTAGAAAAATAGCTCGAAACAAGAACATGAGGTATTTGCGTGATACGGCGGTCAAAACCTTCGGGGATTATATAATGAATTTTTACCGACCAAAAGAAGTATCATGCAAGAAAACGGAGTCCGGAGAGCGCACGAGGTGCCCACGAGGCAGGGGCGTGCCCTCCACCCTCGTGGACACCTCGTGTCCTTCCCGGACTACCTCTTCTTTTCCTATTTTTTTAAATATTCCAAAACGGAGAAAAATTGCCATTAGAACTGTTTTGGAGTCGGTTTACTTACCGTACCACATACCTATTCCTTTTCGGGGTCTTAAATGTTCTGGAAAGTGTCCCTTATGTATTCCTCTGGGGTTATGGTTTCAATAACATTAGTTTCAACATTTATAGGATTACCTGAGATATAATGTTTGATTCTTTGACCGTTCACCACCCTCGGATTTGTGCCTTCGAAGTGGTTGATTTTTATGGCACCGGAACGATAGACCTCCTCGATGACGTAAGGACCTTCCCATTTAGAGAGAAGTTTTCCTGCAAAAAATCTTAAATGAGAGTTGTATAACAATACACAATAACCTACATTAAACTCACATTGTATCCTTTTGTCAATCCATCTTTTAAATTTTTCTTTAAATAGTTTGGCATTCTCATGGCCTTGGTTCTCCATTCATCAAGTGAGCTAATGTCAAAAAGCCTCTTCTCACCGGCAAGTTTGAAATCACAATTGAGCTCTTTATGGCCCAATATGCCTTATGTTCTAGTTCGAGAGGCAAGTGACATGCTTTTCCATAAACCATTTTATACGAAGACATACCCATAGGATTTTTATATGCAGTTCTATAGGCCCATAATGCATCATCAAGTTTCTTTGACCAATTCTTTCTAGATCTATTAGCAGTCTTTTGCAAAATTAATTTGAGCTCTCTATTACTTAGTTCTACTTGACCACTAGACTGCGGATGATAAGGAGATGCAATTCTATGATTAACATCATACTTAGCAAGCATTTTACGAAAAGCACCATGAATAAAATGTGAACCACCATCAGTCGTTAAGTATCTAGGGACTCCAAACCTCTGAAAAATAACTTCTTTAAGCATCTTAATAGAGGTGTTATGATCAGCACTACTAGTTGGAATAGCTTCTACCCACTTAGTAACGTAATCAACAACAACTAAAATATGTGTATACCCATTAGAGGAAGGAAAGGTCCCATATAATCAAAGCCCCAAACATCAAATGGTTTAATGACAAGAGAATAATTCATAGGCATTTCTTGACGTCTACTAATATTACCAATTCTTTGACATTCATCACAAGACAAGACAAACTTATGGGCATCCTTGAAAAGAGTAGGCCAATAAAAACCGGATTGCAATACCTTATGTGCAGTTCTATCTCCAGCATGGTGTCCTCCATAAGCCTCGGAGTGACACTTGCGTAGGATCTGTTCCTGTTCATGCTCAGGTACTCAACGTCTAATAACACCATATACTACTTCTTTATAAAGGTGTGGGTCATCCCAGAAGTAATATCTTAAATCATAGAAAAACTTTTTCTTTTGCTAGTATGTGAAACTAGGTGGTATAAATTTAGCAATAATGTAATTAGCATAATTAGCATACCATGGAGCAATACGAGAAGCATTTATGACAGCTAAGTGTTCATCAGGAAAGCTATCATCAATAGGTAGTGGGTCATCAAGAACATTCTCTAACCTAGACAAGTTGTCTGCAACGGGGTTCTCAGCTCCTTTTCTATCAATAATATGCAAATCAAATTCTTGTAGCAGGAGAACCCATCTAATAAGTCTAAGTATAGCATCTTTCTTTTCCATAAGGTATTTAATAGCACCATGATCAGTGTGAACAGTTACTCTAGAATCAACAATATAAGGTCTGAACTTATCACAAGCAAATACAACTGCTAAAAATTCTTTTTCAGTAGTAGCATAATTTCTCTGGGCATTGTCTAGAGTTTTACTAGCATATTGGATATCATTTAATTTCTTATCAACTCTTTGTCCTAGAACAGCGCCTACAACATAATCACTAGCATCACACATAATTTCAAAGGGTAAATTCCAATCAGGTGGCTGGACAATGGGTGCAGAAATTAAAGCTTTCTTAAGAATTTCAAATGCTTCTACACAATCATCATCAAAAACAAAAGGAACATCTTTTTGTAAGAGATAAGTCAGAAGCCTGGAATTTTTTTAGAAGTCTTTGATGAACCTCCTATAAAAACCGGCATGACCAAGGAAACTTCATATACCTTTAATGTCCTTAGGAACGACATCTTTTCAATAGCATCGACTTTAGCTTTATCAACTTCCATACCTCTTTCAGAAATTTTATGCCCCAAGACAATACCTTCATTAACCATAAAGTGGCACTTCTCCCAATTCAAGACAAGATTAGTTTCTTCACATCTCTGCAAAACTCGATCAAGGTTGCTTAAGAAGTCATCAAAAGAAGTTCCATATACGGAGAAATCATCCATGAAAACCTCAACAATCTTTTCACAAAAGTCAGAGAATATAGCAGTCATACATCTTTGAAAGGTAGCAGGTGCATTGCATAAACCAAAAGGCATACATCTATAAGCAAAGGTACCGAAAGGGCAAGTAAAAGTTGTCTTTTCTTGATCCTCTTTAGACACAGGTATTTGAGAGAAACCAGAATAACCATCTAGAAAGCAAAAAATGTGTATGTTTGGATAATCTTTCTAGCATTTGATCAATAAAAGGTAAAGGGTAATGATCCTTTTTAGTAGCTTTATTTAATTTGCAGAAATCAATTACCATTCTGTAACCTGTAACAATTCTTTGTGGGATCAATTCATCTTTATCATTGGGAACAACAGTAATACCTTCCTTCTTAGGGACACAATGAACAGGACTTACCCACTTGCTATCAGCAATGGGATAAATTATACCTGCCTCAATAAGCTTTAGTATTTCTTTTCTTACCACTTCTTTCATCTTAGGATTTAACCATCGTTGGTGATAAACAACCGGTTTAGCGTCTTTCTCCAATTTTATTTTGTGCTAGCATAGAGTGGGACTAATTCCCTTAAGATCATCAAGAGTATATCCAATAGCAGCACGATGCTTCTTCAGAGTTTTCAATAATTTCTCTTCTTCCTGCTCTGAAAGGTTAGCACTAATAATAATAGGATATATCTTCTTTTCATCAAGATAAGCATAGTTAAGAGTATCAGATAATGCTTTAAGCTCAAACACAGGATCACCCTTGGGTGGAGGAGGATCCCCTAGGATTTCAATAGGCAAGTTGTGTTTAAAAATAGGTACCTGTTTAAAGAATACTTCATCTATTTCCCTTCTTTCATTCATAAACATATCATTTTCATTGTCGAGTAAATATTGTTCTAAACGATCATTAGGAGGAACGGCAATAGAATCAAGACCAATAATTTCATCTTTACTAGGAAATTCTTTATCATGGGGTTGTCTACGAAATTTAGCAAAATTAAACTCATGAGACATATCCCCCAAACCAATAGTAACAACATCCTTTTTGCAATCTATCCTAGCATTAACAATATTCAAGAAGGGTCTACCAAATATAATGGGACAAAAGTTATCTTGTGGGGAACCAAGAACAAGAAAATCAGCAGGATATTTAACCTTCCCACACAAGACTTCAACATCTCTAACAATCCCAACTGGTGAAATAGTGTCTCTATTGGCAAGCTTAATTGTAACATCAATTTCCTCTATCTCAGCAGGTGCAATATCATGCATAATTTCTTTGTATAAGGAATGAGGTATTGCACTTGCACTAGCACCCATATCACATAAGCCATGATAGCAATGATCTCCTATTTTAACAGAAATAACAGGCATGCCTACAACAGGTCTATGTTTATTCTTAGTGTCAGGTTTAGCAATTCTAGCAGCTTCATCACAGAAGTAAATAACATGCCCATCAATATTATCGGCCAAGAGATCTTTAACCATAGCAACACTAGGTTCAACTTTAATTTGCTCAAAGGGTGTAGGTGTTCTAGTATTACTCTTACGAACCATAGTTGAAGCTTTAGCATGATCCTCTATTCGAACAGGGAAAGGTGGTTTCTCAATATAAGCAGTATGAACAACAGGATAAACATTATAAGTGATAGTCTTTTCTTCAACTTTAATAGGTGCAACTACTTTCACTTCAATGGGGGGATTATATTTGAACCACTTCTCCTTAGGGAGATCAACATGAGTAGCAAAGGATTCACAAAAAGAAGCTACTATCTCAGAGTCAAGTCCATATTTAGTGCTAAATTCACGGAAAACATCGGTGTCCATAAAAGATTTAACACAATCAAACTTAGGTGTTATACCTGACTCCTTACCTTCGTCGAGATCCCAATCTTCGGAGTTGCATTTAATTATTTCCAATAAATCCCATTTGAATTCAATAGTCTTCATCATAAAAGAACCAGTACAAGAAGTATCGAGCATGGAGCGATTATTGAGAGAAAGCCGAGCATACAAATTTGGAATAATAATTTCTCTTGAGAGCTCATGATTGGGGCATGAATATAACATTGACTTAACCCTCCCCCAAGATTGAGTGATGCTTTCTCCTTTGCGAGGCCAAAAATTATATATATAATTATGATCATGATGAACCAGATGCATAGGATAAAACTTATGATGAAATTCCAATTTCAATCAGTTGTAGTTCCATGATCCCATATCATCACATAGCCTAAACCATGTCAATGCCTTTCCTTTCAAAGATAAAGGGAAGACCTTCTTCTTGATAACATCCTCGGGCATACTTACAAGCTTAAATAATCCACAAACTTCATCCACATAGATTAGGTGCAAATCGGGATGTAATGTTCCATCACCTGTGAAAGGATTAGCTAGCAGTTTCTCTATCATACCTGAAGGAATTTCAAAGTAAACATTTTCAGTAGGTTCAGTAGGTTGAGGAGCAACTCTTTGCTCTACTGGTCAGGGTGAAGATACCCCGAACAAGCCCCTCAAAGGATTATGTTCCATAGTAACAAGTGACAGTAAATTTCAGCACAATATATAAATTTTTCCTAACCAAATTCCACCTACCAAGGCGCTTCACTACCCGTCAACGGCGCCAAAAAAGAGTCTTGATGACCCACAAGTATAGGGGATCTATCATAGTCCTTTCGATAAGAAGAGTGTCGAACCCGACGAGTAGCAGAAGGAAATGACAGGCGGTTTTCAGTAAGGTATTCTCTGCAAGCACTGAAATTATCGGTAACAAATAGTTTTGTGATAAGGTAATTTGTAATGGGTAACAAGTAATAAATGTAAATAAGGTGCAACAAGATGGCCCAATCATTTTTGTAGCAAATGACAAGCCTGGACAAATTCTTATATAAAGGAATGCACTCCAGAGGACACATGGGAATTATCGTCAAGCTAGTTTTCATCACGCTCATATGATTCGCGTTCGGTACTTTGATAATTTGATATGTGGGTGGACCGGTGCTTGGGTACTGCCCTTTCTTGGACAAGCATACTACTTATGATTAACCCCTCTTGCAAGGATCCACAACTACAAAAGAAGTATTAAGATAAACCTAACCATAGCATGAAACATATGGATCCAAATCAGCCCCTTACGAAGCAACTCATAAACTAGGGTTTAAGCTTCTGTCACTCTAGCAACCCATCATCTACTTATTACTTCCCAATGCCTTACCCTAGGCCCAAACAATGGTGAAGTGTCATGTAGTCGATGTTCACATGACAGCACTAGAGGAAAGACAATATACATCTCATCAAAATATCAAATGAATACCAAATTCACATGACTACTTATAGCAAGACTTCTCCCATGTCCTCAGGAACAAACGTAACTACTCACAATTCATATTCATGTTCATAATCAGAGGGGTATTAATATGCATAAAGGATCTGAACATATGATCTTCGACCAAGTAAACCAACTAACATCAACTACAAGGAGTAATCAACACTACTAGCAACCTACAGGTACCAATCTGAGGTTTTGGGACAAAGATTAGATACAAGAGATGAACTAGGGTTTGAGATGAGATGGTGTTGGTGAAGATGTTGATGGAGATTGACCCCCTCCCGATGAGAGGATCGATAGTGATGATTTCCCCCTCCTGGAGGGATGTTTCCCCGGCAGAACAGCTCCGTCGGAGCCCTAGATTGGTTCCGCCAAGGTTCCGCCTCGTGGCGGCGGAGTTTCGTCCCGTGAGCTTGCTTCTAATTTTTTCTCGGACGAAAGACTTCATATAGCAGAAGATGGGCACCGAAGGCCTGTCAGGGGGCCCACGAGGCAGGGGGCGCGCCCAGTGGGGTAGGGTGCGCCCCCCCCACCCTCGTGGATGGTGGGTGCCCCCCTCTGGTGCTTCCTTCGCCCAATATTTTTATATATTCTGAAACTGACTTCCGTGAAGTTTCATGACTTTTGGAGTTGTGTAGAATAGGTCTCTAATATTTGCTCCTTTTCCAGCCCAGAATTCCAGCTGCTGGCATTCTCCCTCTTCGTGTAAACCTTATAAAATAAGAGAGAATAGGCATAAGTATTGTCACATAATATGTAATAACAGCCCATAATGCAATAAATATCGATATAAAAACATGATGCAAAATGGATGTATCGCTTAGCCGTGTGCGGTGCCCCCCTCCACAGTTTACTACCTCGGTCATATCGCCATAGTGCTTAGGCGAAGCCCTGCGCCAGTAACTTCATCATCACCGTCACCACGTCGTCGTGCTGGCGGAACTCTCCCTCGTCCTCAACTGGATCAAGAGCTTGAGGGAAGTCATCGATCTAAATGTGTGCTGAACATGGAGGTGTCGTATGTTTGGTGCTAGTGTCGGTTGAATCGCGAAGACGTTCGACTACATCAACCGCGTTACTAAACGCTTCCACTTTCGGTCTACGAGGGTACGTGGACACACTCTCCCCTCTCGTTGCTACGCATCACCTAGACAGATGTTGCGTGATCGTAGGAAATTTTTTGAAATACTGTGTTCTCTAATAGGTAGAAGGTGTACCCAATTGTTTCCCTAGGGTATCCTATGAAGACACACTTCTCCGATTTGGATTCGAGCTTATCAGGTTGAAGCCTTTTGACATAACTGTCACAACCCTAAACTTTAAGAATCGACAGCTTAGGTTCTTTGCCAAACCACAGTTCACACGGTGTTGTCTCAACGGATTTAGATGATGCCCTATTTAACGTGAATGCAGCTGTCTCTAATGCATAACCCCAAAACAATAGTGGTAAATCGGTAAGAGACATCATAGGTCGCACCATATCTAATAAAGTACGGATACGACGTTCGGACACACCATTACGCTGTTCTGTTCCAGGTGGCGTGAGTTGTGAAACTATTCCACATTGTTTTAAATGAAGGTCAAACTCGTAACTCAAATATTTGCCTCCGCGATCAGATTGTAGAAACTTTATTTTCTTGTTATGATGATTCTACACTTCACTCTGAAATTCTTTGAACTTTTCAAACGTTTCAGACTAGTGTTCCATTTAAGTAGATATACCCATATCTGCTCAAATCATCTGTGAAGGTCAGAAAATAATGATACCCGCCACGAGCCTCAACACTCATCGAACCGCATACATCGGTATGTATTATTTCCAATAAGTGATTAGCTTGCTCCATTGTTCCGGAGAACGGAGTTTTAGTCATCTTGCCCATGAGGCATGGTTCGCAAGTATCAAATGGTTCATAATCAAGTGATTCCAAAATCCCATCTGCATGGAGTTTCTTCATGCGCTTTACACCAATATGACCTAAACGGCAGTGCCACAAATATGTTGCACTATCATTATCAACTTTTCATCTTTTGGAATCAATATTATGAATATGTGTATCACCACAATCGAGATTCAACAAAAATAGACCACTCTTCAAGGGTGCATGACCATAAAAGATATTACTCATATAAATAGAACAACCATTATTCTCTTATTTAAATGAATAACCATCTCGCATCAAACAAGATCCAGATATAATGTTCATGCTCAATGCTTGCACCAAATAACAATTATTCAGGTCTAAAACTAATCATGAAGGTAGATGTAGAGGTAGGGTGCCGACGGCGATCACATCGACCTTGGAACCATTCCCGACGCGCATCGTCACCTCGTCCTTAGCTAATCTTCGTTTAATCCGTAGCCCCTGTTTCGAGTTACAAATATGAGCAATCGAACTAGTATCAAATACCCAGGCACTACTACGAGCATTAGTAAGGTACACATCAATAACATGTATATCAAATATACCTTTGTTCACTTTGCCATCCTTCTTATCCGCCAAATACTTGGGATAGTTCCGCTTTTAGTGACCAGTCCCTTTGCAGTAAAAGCACTCAGTTTCAGGCTTGGGTCCAGACTTGGGTTTCTTGCCGGGAGTGGCAATTTTCTTGCCATTCTTCTTGAAGTTCCCCTTCTTTCCCTTGCCCTTTTTCTTGAAACAAGTGGTCTTGTTAACCATCAACACTTAATTCTCCTTCTTGATTTCTTCCTCCGCAGCTTTGAGCATAACGAAGAGCTCGGGAATTGTCTTATCCATCCCTTGCATATTATAGTTCATCATGAAGCCTTTGTAGCTTGGTGGCAGTGATTGAAGAACTCTGTCAATAACACTATCATTTGGAAGATTAACACCCAGCTGAGTCAAGTGATTATGATACCCAGACATTTTGAGTATGTGTTCACTGACAGAACTATTCTCCTCCATCTTGCAGCTACAGAACTTGTTGGAGACTTCATATCTCTCAACTCGGGCATTTGCTTGAAATATTAACTTCAACTCCTGGAACATCTCATAAGGTCTATGACGTTCAAAACGCCTTTGAAGTCTTGATTCTAAGCCGTAAAGCATGGCACACTGAACTATCGAGTAGTCATCAGATCGAGCTTGCCAGACATTCATAACATCAGCATCTGCTCCTGCAGTAGGCCTTTCACCTAGCGGTGCATCAAGAACATAATTCTTTTGTGAAGCAATGAGGATAATCCTCAAGTTACGGACCCAGTATGTGTAGTTGCTACCATCATCTTTCAATTTAGCTTTCTCTAGGAATGCATTAAAATTCTAGGGAACAGTAGCACAGACCATTGATCTACAACATAGATATGCAAAAACTATCAGGACTAAGTTCATGATAAATTAAGTTCAATTAATCATATTACTTAAGAACTCCCACTTTGATTGACAACCCTCAAGTCATCTAAATGATATGTGATCCAAATCAACTAAACATGTCTGATCATCACGTGAGATGTAGTCATCAATGGTGAAAATCTCTACGTTGATCATATCTACTATATGATTCACGTTCGACCTTTCGGTTTCCAGTGTTCTGAGGCCATGTTTGTACATGCCAGGCTCGTCAAGTTTAACGCGAGTATTCCGCATGTGCAAAACTGTCTTGCACCCGTTGTATGTGAACATAGAGCCTATCACACCCGATCATCATGTGGTGTCTCAGCACGACAAACTGTCGCAATGGTGCATACTCACGGAGAACACTTATACCTTGAAATTTTAGTTAAGGGATCATCTTATAATGCTACCACCGTACTAAGAAAAATAAGATGCATAAAAGATACACATCACATGCAATCAAAATATGTGACATGATATGACCATCATCATCTTGTGCTTTTGATCTCCATCTCCAAAGCATCGTCATGATCTCCATCGTCACTGGCTTTACACCTTGATCTCCATCGTAGCGTCATTGTCGTCTCGCCAACTATTGCTTCTACAACTATCGCTAACGCATAGTGATAAAGTAAAGCAATTGCATGGCGTTTGCATTTCATAAAATAAAGAGACAACCATAAGGCTCCTCCCGGTTGCCAGTAACTTTTACAAAACATGATCATCTCATACAATAACGTATATCACATCATGTCTTGACCATATCACATCACAACATGCCCTGCAAAAACAAGTTAGACGTCCTCTACTTTGTTGTTGCAAGTTTTATGTGGCTGCTATGGGCTTCTACCGAGAACTGTTCTTACCTGCACATCAAAACCACAACAGTGATTTATCAAGTTTGTTGTTTTAACCTTAAACAAGGACCGGCCGCAGTCAAATTCAATTCAACTAAAGTTGGAGAAACATATACCCGCCGACCACCTTTATGCAAAACTAGTTGCATGCCTGTCGATGGAACCGGTCTCATGAACGTGGTCATGTAAGGTTGGTCCGGGCCGCTTCATCCAACAATACCACCGAATCAAAATAAGACGTTTGTGGTAAGCAGTATGACGATCACCGCCCACAACTCTTTGTGTTCTACTCGTGCATATCATCTATGCATAGACCTGGCTCGGATGCCACTGTTTGGAAACATAGCATGCAATTTCAAAAAAATCCTATGCTCACGCAAGATCTATCTAGGAGATGCATAGCAATGAGGGGGAGAGTGTGTCTACGTGATGTCGCTTCAAGCTATGTCAGTATTTCCCCAAAGAGGAAGGGATGATTGATACATCTCCAACGTATCTATAATTTTTGATTGCTCCATGCTATATTATCTACTGTTTTGGACATTATTGGGCTTTATTATCCACTTTTATATTATTTTTGGGACTAACCTATTAACCGGAGGCCCAACCCAGAATTGTTGTTTTTTGCCTGTTTTAGGGTTTCGAAGAAAAGGAATATCAAGCGGGGTCCAAACGGAATGAAACATTCGAGAACGTGATTTTCTCACCGAACAACTCAGGAAACTTGGACCCTACGTCAAGGCACGTAACAGGAGGCCACGAGGTAGGGGGGCGCACCCTACCCTACCAGGCGCGCCCCCCACCCTCGTGGGCCCCTTGTTGCTCCACCGACGTACTTCTTCCTCCTATATATACCCACGTACCCCAAACGATCAGATACGGAGCCAAAACCCTAATTCCACCGCTGTAACTTTCTGTATACATGAGATCCCATCTTGGGGCCTGTTCCGGAACTCCGCCGGAGGGGGCATCAATCACGGAGGGCTTCTTCATCAACACCATAGCCCCTCCGATGAAGTGTGAGTAGTTTACCTCAGAACTACGAGTCCATAGTTAGTAGCTAGATGGCTTCTTCTCTTTTTTTGGATCTCAATACAATGTTCTCCCCCTCTCTTGTGGAGATCTATTCGATGTAATCTTCTTTTTGCGGTGTGTTTGTTGGGACCGGTGAATTGTGGGTTTATGATCAAGTCTATATATGAATAATATTTGAATCTTCTCTGAATTCTTTTATGTATGATTGGTCATATTTACAAGTCTCTTCGAATTATCAGTTTGGTTTGGCCTACTAGATTGATCTTTCTTGCAATGGGAGAAGTGCTTAGCTTTGGGCTCAATCTTGCGGTGTCCTTTCCCGGTGACAGTAAGGGCAACATGGCACATATTGTATTGTTGCCATCGAGGATAACAAGATGAGGTTTTCTTCATATTACATGAGTCTATCCCTCTACATCATGTCATCTTGCTTAAGGCGTTACTTTGTTTTTAACTTAATACTCTAGATGCATGCTGGATAGCGGTCGATGAGTGGAGTAATAGTAGTAGATGCAGGCAGGAGTCGGTCTACTTGTCTCGGACGTGATGCCTATATATATGACCATACCTAGATATTCTCATAACTATGCTCAATTCCGTCAATTGCTCAACAGTAATTTGTTCACCCACCGTAGAATACTTATGCTCTCGAGAGAAGCCGCTAGTGAAATCTATGGCCCCCGGATCTATCTTTATCATATCAATCTCCTACTACTTAGTTATTTACTTTGCCTTTATTTTACTTTGCATCTTTATCATAAAAATATCAAAAATATTATCTTATCATATCTATCAGATCTCACTCTCGTAAGTGGCCCTATAGGGATTGACAACCCCTATTTGCGTTGGTTGCGAGGATTTATTTGTTTTGTGCAGGTGCGAGGGACTCGCGCGTAGCCTCCTACTGGATTGATACCTTGATTCTCAAAAACTGAGGGAAATACTTACGCTACTTTGCTGCATCATCCCTTCCTCTTCGGGGAAAACCAACGCAGTGCGAAAAGAGGTAGCAAGAAGGATTTCTGGCGCCGTTGCCGGGGAGGTCTACGCAAAAGTCAACATACCAAGTACCCATCACATACCCTTATCTCCCGCATTACATTATTTGCCATTTGCCTCTCGTTTTCCTCTCCCCCCACTTCACCCTTGCCGTTTTATTTGCCCTCTCTCTCTATCCTCCCTCTATTCGCCTCTTTTTGCCCGCTTGCTTTTTGTTTGCTTGTGTGTTAGTTTGCTTGCTTGTCACGATGGCTCTACCTAAATTTGGTGACCTTCACCTTAAAAGGTTAGAAGAAATCAAAAATCTCTACTCCTAATGGAGGACTTCGTACGTCGTTCGTTCGTTCGTTACCTCCCTCCCACACCGATCGAAGGATTTGCCTACACATCGATTGTTTCCCTCCCACAGATTTTCTTCCAAAAACCGCAGGCAACTTGGCATCCACCCAGTTTATTGCGTCAAAAAATTGCCCGTAGAGCTTCTTCATTATCAATGGATCACACCAATTACGCTCCTTCCAATTACATCTCCTGTCCCCCGTTTCCTCTCCTTCCAAGTTTTAACCAAGTATATCCCAAAGTATATCCTGATGGGAAAATCAGAATGCTATACCCCTTTCCCTAATAACAACACGTATATCGCAAGAAAATTTGAACACAATCCTAATTGACTCGACGGATTGACTTCATCCATAAAGAGAGAGAGAGAGGGGCAGAGGAGAGCAACGCCGCATCCTGGACGAGGATCCGCCGCATCTCGCCGACGATCCCCGCTGCCGTAACTACGGGTGAGGACGTTAGCACGAGAAAGGTTCACATGTTCATGATCTTGTCTTGTAGTTGCCTGCCTTGCCACCAGCGACGCCAACACCATGTGCTTCATGACGAAGATGGCATCGAGGATGTGCCAAACAAGCTATCTCCACATTGGGGGTTCATGCAGGTATTCTTGTTCTGCTGCTAAATCGATCAGGTCCAGCCAACGTTTACGTCAAGCTTTGAAACAATCAAGAGAATGGAAACCTTACTAATGTCAAGTACTAAGATTCATCTAGATCCGGAACAAGTGTTTTGCTGCTGGCCGAAACAATCAAAACTAGAAAAATCTACAACCCGTGGCATCTCAAGTTCGGTGCAGTGTGCTTCCTCAGCCAAACTGGGTATTACGAGTGTTTTTTTCTACAGGTTTCAAAGCTTTAGCTTGTAGTGACCTCGGTTGTTAAGATATTATTAAGTGTGTTTTTTCCTCAGGTTTCGGAGCTTTCAATGCTAAGAGAAATTCTTTGATGAGCGTATTTATGGCTTGAGGCAAGTGCACTTCGACCTTCTTGTATGGTTTGACCGTCGTTGGGTTGCGTTCAATGGCTTGCCCATGGTTGTGTTGCATTCGGTGGTTTGTTTGTTCTTGGTTGATTTGGTTACCAAATTCTTGGGTTTTAGTCTTTCTCGTTTTTTTAGCCCGGTGCGGTGAGAACCACTCCACCTATGCTACTCCATTTTGGTTGGTGAAATTCTGCTACATTTGTGCTACTCTGTTGTGTTAGAGCCTGGTGCGGTGAGAACTGACTAGCCTCCGCGCCAACCTCGCAATGTCCGACGCTCCCTTGAGTTCGAGCTCGACCCAGTTCCTTCTCCCATGATGTGTGGTGGTGGCGACGACACTGCCTCCCCTCAGCGTGGAAGAGACCGCCGGGGTGTCCAACGACGCCTTTAGAGGCCTTCTAGAGACACGCCTCGGGGGGTATATGGTGGGTCAGGGTGGACGCGGTCCCAGTCCGAGCCGTTGTTTGGACCGGCCGCCGGCGGTCCGGACGGAACCGGACTGAGCATTATGACGGTCCTGATTTCAGGGACCGGACCGGCGGCGGCCAAGCCTGGGCCGGACCGAGTGGACTGGCAAACAACCACTGGCACCGACTTGCACGGGTGCAGCGGCAAGGTGTGTGACTTGCGCAGCACCGGCAGCAAGGTGGGCGACATGTGAGAGCACCGGCGGCAAGGTGGGCGACGTGTGCACTGGGCGGCGCACCTGTTATCCATGAACCTGCACATATTTGTTCATTAGCAGTTTTTCCTATTGCACTGTAGCACGCGTATGAGGCCACGATTTTATGTTATGTGGGCCTTGACGTGATTAGAGGATCAAAGCTGACGTCGAGTTCTTCCTCAAATGGCGCCATTATTTTCGGATCAAACTGTGTTTCCCTTGTATTTTTGGTTTCCTACTCGACTGAATAAAAGGAAACTGAACCGGGGTGATGGCCGATGATTATAGGAAGTGGGCGCTATTATATCTACTCCTTGCATTTCAAAAAATACTTGCCTGATTGAGTTGGATGCGAAAATCACGGCTGATCGTGCGTGCTGTGCTGAAACGGCTGCCATGGCAGCTCTTCCAAGAAAATTGTATTTTCTGATGAAACTAAAGAAAATTGTATTGTCTGACGAAACTGAATTATTCTAATAGCTTACGGCTACATCTGATGAAACTGTATTTTCTGAAACTTCGACAGCACTTGTAAACTGGCATGGTCGACGGCGGCCAGACGTGGAGGAGGTAGTCTACTACGGGTAGGTGAAGACGGCGACGGTCGACGGCGGGCAGGTACAGCGCTCCCTCCACTACTCCTTTCGCGCAGGTCGTCACTCGGATTGTCGGTCTGCTCGGTTGGCTCGGTCAAAAATAGGACATGACCGAAGCTTTGACGGGCCTGATTCTTGAGCTCGGAACAACTAATTATTTTACCGGGCTAGGACCGTTCGGTCCGGTCCTTAGCGGGCCGCAAGCCGGGCCAAAGGCCCGCTCGCCACGTCCAGCCTGAACGGTGAGGCAGCGACGTGAGCAACATGGAGATTCAGTTTCATGATGAGATGTGATTTTCAATATCTGGTTATGACTGGATTTGGTTTGTAGGTTTGGGAACTAAAATTCGTATCTTGCAGCAACGAAATTGGATGGATTGAAACCTTGAAATTGAACATGAAGGCACATTCATGTATAGAAAATTGTTGACCAGGAATTTTCATTTGGTGTTCAGCTATTCGTATATGGCATCTTACCAAAAAATGGCAGATAGTACTCTGATATTGTTGTGAATTTTCTTTCTTATTTTTATTAGCCTTAATATGAAATATCACCATGTTTTTATTTAGGCAAGTCTGTTGACTGGGTTGATGTGGACCTGGAGAAACTTGAGAGGACATATGAGATGTTATTGTGAAGTGTGCTGAAATTTGTGTTTCAGGAAGAAAATCATCTTATACTGACACTAAAGAATAAGCTTTTGGAGTAAATGACTATTCATACAGTCTACCACAACTTCAAGGACACTATTTTCAGAGCAATGGAATCACCACATCTTTTTTTGCCAGCCACCTCAATCACAAATCTTGGTTTGTTTCAATGACACATTTCTTCCTAAAAGTTTCATACTACAGATGCTAACCATCTCATAGATGACAACACTCTTGCTTAGTGTTTTTTCATGTTCCAAAGAAATTTGTGCCAAGAAATAGCTTGTAGTATTAATAGGGATCTCCAGGGAGAAAAGTTGTATATCACCCATATCTGCTGGTGCATATGAATGTGGTTTTTTGCATCAAATTATAGAACTTCAATAAATTTAATAACCATAACTGAAATAGTACTATCTATATATATGCTTGTATATGGTCTTGGACTCTTGGAAGTGTTGTACTTTTCGAGAATACCCCTCTTTCTGCAGAACAGTGCCACAATACAAGTTTTCATTCAGAAATGTTTAGCATTATGTTTGACAGATGAGTACTCAAACTCTTTTCTCTCCACATTTACCATTGGAAGAAGAAAGGGTCAATTAGATTTGTTCCCTTAACTAGATCCCACTACTCAAATAAGCCCCTAATTCCAAAGTGTGCTCAAATTTGCCCATCTACCGTTATGGGATTATAGAATACCCATGAACGTTGTTTTTGTTAGGTCTTCTCTGCTTTATAAGCTTCACAACGTTTAGCTGCCTACACTTTCCATTCTTTTGTAGCATTCCTAAGCATCTCCACAGATGGCAGTTCCTGTTGTTGGGTATTTATGGTTTTAAGGAAAATAAATATTTCCACAGATGCTACAAAAGAACAAAAAGCACCATGTGAAAACAATTTTCAGGAATGCCAAAAAAATTGGTTCATCCAATTTACAAGGTGAGTACTCTATTACATATTCTTACATTTTCATGTGAAATATTAATGCTAACTACATGTAGTGCTCGTGCAGGATGGTTACGAGTCAACGAAGATTTTTTCACTATAATTGCCCAAGTACTACACGAATGAAGCCGAAGACAATATTACTGACACTATAGGGAATTATCTTAAGCGCATCAAGTAGATCTTAACATGTAACAAATCATTAGTTGGATCATTGCTCTCTATGTATATGTCGCCAAATTACATTTTTAATGAAAATACATTGCAACTGAATTGAAAATGATGAAGATGCAAGTGAAGTGGGATAATGGAAGTACATTGCATCAAGTTCCTTTTCCGATTGTTACTATAATATTTTTTCTATACATGTGAAATTTGAAATGCATTACATTTACATAAGCAACCAACAAAAACATTTAAACTATAGGGAATTATCTTACATAAAGCCGAAGACAATATTCCTGACACTATAGGGAATTATCTTAAGCGCATCAAGTAGATCTTAACATATAACAAATCATTAGTTGGATCATTGCTCTCTGTGTATATGTCGCCAAATTACATTTTTAATGAAAATACATTGCAACTGGATTGAAAATGATGAAGATGCAAGTAAAGTGGGATACTGGAAGTACATTGCATCAAGTTCCTTTTTTGATTGTTACTATAATATTTTTTCTATACATGTGCAATTTGAAATGCATTACATTTACATATGCAACCAACAAAAAGATTTAAAGGCCCGTGGCAACGCACGGGCCTTCTACTAGTAATGTTAGGAGTTTCATGGTTTTGCAATTTGAACATAATAGTTTCTTCAGAAATGAGCTTAAAGAACAGAAAAGTTTTATGAGTTTTATGAATAAAGAGCTCGATGATATGTCTAAGGAATTCGATGGTTTAAGATCCCAACTTGCTCATCTTGAGAAATTAACTGCTGAAATTTCGGATAAACAGGCTACCCTAGTTAATGAGATGGCCGCTAAACCGAGTTGCTATGAAAATAATGATGAAGATCTAAAAGTTATTGATGTGTCCCCTATTAAATCTCTGTTTTGCAATATGAATCTTGATAATGATGAGACTGGATATGATCCACCTTTACCTAGAAGGCGTTCCAAGAATTCTGAATCTTTTGATCCTGATGCTAAATTTGATAAAAGTGGGATTGAAGAAATTAAAACCCTAGATGTTGCTAAACCCTTATTATGGATTTCAAGGAATTTAACTATGAAAATTGCTCTTTGATTGATTGTATTTTCTTGTTGCAATCCGTGCTAAATTCTCCTCACGCTTATAGTCAAAATAAAGTGTTTACTAAACATATCATTGATGCCTTGATGCAATCTTATGAAGAAAAACTTGAATTGGAAGTTTCTATCCCTAGAAAACTTTATGATGAGTGGGAACCAACTATTAAAATTAAAATTAAAGATCATGAATGCTATGCTTTATGTGATTTGGGTGCTAGTGTTTCCACGATTCCAAAGACTTTGTGTGATTTGTTAGGTTTCCGTGATTTTGATGATTGCTCTCTAAACTTGCACCTTGTGGATTCCACTATTAAGAAACCTATGGGAAGAATTAATGATGTTCTTATTATTGCAAATAGGAATTATGTGCCCATAGATTTTATTGTTCTTGACATAGATTGCAATCCTTCATGTCCTATTATTCTTGGTAGACCTTTCCTTAGAATGATTGGTGCAACTATTGATATGAAGGAAGGAAATATTAGATTCCGATTTCCATTAAGGAAAGTCATGGAACACTTTTCTAGAAATAAAATTAAATTACCTTATGAATCTATTATGAGAGCAGCTTATGGATTGCCTACCAAAGATGGCAATACCTAGATCTATTCTTGCTTGTTATGCCTAGCTAGGGGCGTTAAACGATAGCGCTTGTTGGGAGGCAACCCAATTTTATTTTTACTCCTTGCTTTTTTCTCCTGTTTAGTAATAAATAAATTATCTAGCCTCTGTTTTGGTTGTGTTTTTTGTGTTTAATTAGTGTTTGTGCCAAGTAGAACCGTTGGGAAGACTTGGGGAAAGCCTTGTTGAACTTGCTGTAAAAAACAGAAACTATAGCGCTCACGAGAACTGCTGTCATTTTTATTTGGAAAGTGCTATTCCGTTAATTATTTTTGCAGATGATTAATAGATAAATTCCTCACGTACAGCAATTTATTTTGGAATTTTTGGGGTTCCAGATCTTGCGCTAGCTACAGATTACTACAGACTGTTTTGTTTTTGACAGATTCTGTTTTTTGTGTGTTGTTTGCTTTTTTTGATGAATCTATGGCTAGTAAAATATTTTATGAACCATAGAGAAGTTGGAATATAGTAGGTATAACACCCATATAAATAAATAATGAGTTCATTACAGTACCTTGAAGTGCTCTTTTGTTTTCTTTCGCTAACGGAGCTCACGATTTTTCTACTATAAGTTTTGTGTTGTGAAGTTTTCAAGTTTTGGGTAAAGATTTGATGGATTATGGAACAAGTAGTGGCAAGAGCCTAAGCTTGGGTATTCCCATGGAACCCCCAAGATAATCTAAGGACACCTAAAAGCCAAAGCTTGGGGATGCCTCGGAAGGCATCCCCTTTTTCGTCTACTTCTTTCGGTAACTTTACTTGGAGCTATATTTTTATTCGCCACAAGATATGTGTTTTGCTTGGAGCGTCTTGTATTATTTGAGTCTTTGCTTGTTAGTTTACCACAATCATCCTTGCTGTACACACCTTTTGAGAGATTCATACACGATTTGGAATTTGTTAGAATACTCTATGTGCTTCGCTTATATCTTTTGAGTCATATAATTTTGCTCTAGTGCTTCACTTATATCTTTTAGAGCACGGTGATGGATTTGTTTTATAGAAACTATTGATCTCTCATGCTTCACTTAGATTATTTTGAGAGTCTTAATAGCATGGTAATTTGCTTAGAATCCTAATATACTTGGTATGCAAGATTAATAATAAAACTTTCTTATGAGTGTGTTGAATACTAAGAGAAGTTTGATGCTTGATGATTGTTTTGAGACATGGAGGTAATAATATCAAAGTCGTGCTAGTTGAGTAGTTGTGAAATTGAGAAATACTTGTGTTGAGGCCCGTAGCATGCACGTATGGTAAACTTTATGCAACAAATTTGAAACATGAGGTGTTATTTGATTGTCTTCCTTATGAGTGGCGGTCGGGGACGAGCGATGTCTTTTCCTACCAATCTATCCCCCTAGGAGCATGCGCGTAGTACCGAGGTTTTTGATGACTTGTAGATTTTTGCAATAAGTATGTGAGTTCTTTATGACTAATGTTGAGGCCATGGATTATACGCACTCTCACCCTTCCATCCTTGCTAGCCTCTTCGGTGCAGTGCATTGCCCTTTCTCACATTGAGAGTCGGCGCAAACTTCACCGGTACATCCAAACCCCGTGATATGATACGCTCTTTCACACATAAACCTCCTTATATCTTCCTCAAAACAGCCACCATACCTACCTATTATGGCATTTCCATAGCCATTCCGAGATATATTGTCATGCAACTTTCCATCATTCCGTTCATCATGACACATTCATGATTGTCATATTGCTTAGCATGGTCATGTAGTTGACATAGTATTTGTGGCAAAGCCACCATTCATAATTCTTTCATACATGTCACTCTTGGTCCATTGCATATCCCGGTACACCGCCGGAGGCATTCATATAGTGTCATCTTTTGTTCTAGTATCGAGTTGTAATCATTGAGTTGTAAATAAATAGAAGTGTGATGATCATCATTTTCTAGAGCATTGTCCCAAGTGAGGAATATAAAAAAAGAGGAAGTCCATAAAAAGGGAGAAGGCCCAAAAAAAGAGAAAGGCCATAAAAAAGAGAAGGCTTAAAAAATGAATGAGAAAAAAATGAGAGAAAAAGAGAGAAGGGACAATGTTACTATCCTTTGCCACACTTGTGCTTCAAAGTAGCACCATGATCTTCATAGTAGAGAGTCTCTCATGTTATCACTTTCATATACTAGTGGGAATTTTTCATTATAGAACTTGGCTTGTATATTCCAACAATGGGCCTCCTCAAGTGCCCTAGGTCTTCATGAGCAAGCAAGTTGGATGCACACCCACTAGTTTCTTTTGTTGAGCTTTCATACATTTATAGCTCTAGTGCATCCGTTGCATGGCAATCCCTACTCCTTGCATTAACATCAATCGGTGGGCATCTCCATAGCCCATTGATTAGCCTCGTTGATGTGAGACTTCCTCCTTTTTTGTCTTCTCCACATACCCCCCTCATTATATTCTATTCCACCTGTAGTGCTATGTCCATGGCTCGCGCTCATATATTGCGTGAAAGTTTATAGGTTTGAGATTACTAAAGTATGAAACAATTGATTGGCTTGTCATCGGGGTTGTGCATGATGATAGCATTCTTGTGTGATGAAAATGAAACATGACTAAACCATATGATTTTGTAGGGATGAACTTTCTTTGGCCATGTTATTTTGAGAAGACATAATTGTTTAGTTAGTATGTTTGAAGTGTTATCATTTTTATGTCAATATGAACTTTTGTCTTGAATCTTTCGGATCTGAATATTCATACCAAATTAAGAAGAATTACATTAAAATTATGCCAAGTAGCACTCCGCATCAAAAATTCTGTTTTTATCATTTACCTACTCGAGGACGAGCAGGAATTAAAGTTGGGAATGCTTGATACGTCTCCAACGTATCTATAATTTTTGATTGCTCCATGCTATATTGTCTACTGTTTTGGACATTATTGGGCTTTATTATCCACTTTTATATTATTTTTGGGACTAACCTATTAACCGGAGGCCCAGCCCAGAATTGCTGTTTTTTGCCTATTTCAGTGTTTCAGAGAAACAGAATATCAAACGGAGTCCAAACGGAATGAAACCTTCGGGAACGTGATTTTCTCACCGAATACAACTCAGGAGACTTGGACCCTACGTCAAGGCACGTAACAGGAGACCACGAGGTAGTTGGGTGCGCCCTACCCTACCAGGCGCGCCCCCACCCTCGTGGGCCCCTTGTTGCTCCACCGACGTACTTCTTCCTCCTATATATACCCACGTACCCCCAAACAATCAGATACGAAGCCAAAACCCTAATTCCACCGCCGTAACTTTCTGTATCCACGAGATCCCATCTTGGGGCCTATTCCGGAGCTCCGCCGGAGGGGGCATTGATCACAGAGGGTTTCTTCATCAACACCACAGCCCCTCCGATGAAGTGTGAGTAGTTTACCTCAGACCTACGGGTCCATAGTTAGTAGCTAGATGGCTTCTTCTCTCTTTTTGGATCTCAATACAATGTTCTCCCCCTCTCTTGTGGAGACCTATTCGATGTAATCTTCTTTTTGCGGTGTGTTTGTTGAGATCGATGAATTGTGGGTTTATGATCAAGTCTATCTATGAATAATATTTGAATCTTCTCTGAATTCTTTTATGTATGATTGGTTATATTTGCAAGTCTCTTCAAATTATCAGTTTGGTTTGGCCTACTAGATTGATCTTTCTTGCAATGGGAGAAGTGCTTAGCTTTGGGTTCAATCTTGCGGTGTCCTTTCCCGGTGACAGTAAGGGAAGCAAGTCATGTATTGTATTATTGCCATCGAGGATAACAAGATGGTGTTTTCTTCATATTGCATGAGTCTATCCCTCTACATCATGTCATCTTGCTTAAGGCATTACTCTATTTTTAGCTTAATACTCTAGATGCATGCTGGATAGCGGTCGATGAGTGGAGTAATAGTAGTAGATGCAGGCAGGAGTCGGTCTACTTGTCTCGGACATGATGCCAATGTACATGATCATACCTAGATATTCTCATAACTATGCTCAATTCTGTCAATTGCTCAACAGTAATTTGTTCACCCACCATAGAATACTTATGCTCTCGAGAGAAGCCACTAGTGAAACCTATGGCCCCGGGTCTATCTTTATCATATCAATCTCCTACTGCTTAGTTATTTACTTTGCCTTTATTTTACTTTGCATCTTTATCATAAAAATACCAAAAATATTATCTTATCATATCTATCAGATCTCACTCTCGTAAGTGGCCCTATAGGGATTGACAACCCCTATTTGCGTTGGTTGCGAGGATTTATTTGTTTTGTGCAGGTGCGAGGGACTCGCGCGTAGCCTCTTACTGGATTGATACCTTGGTTCTCAAAAACTGAGGGAATCACTTATGCTACTTTGCTGCATCATCCCTTCCTCTTCGGAGAAAGCCAATGCAGTGCTAAAAGAGGTAGCAATGATGCAGCACAACGGTGGTAAGTATTTCCCTCAGATATGAAACCAAGGTTATCGAACGAGTAGGAGAACCAAGCAACACAACGTAAACAGCCCTGCACACAAATAACAAATACTTGCAACCCGATGTGTTAAAGGGATTGTCAATCCCTTTCGGGTAACGGTGTCAGAAATTGGTGCATTGACGGGAGAAAGTTGTAAATATTGATAGGTCGAACGCCAAATAAAATAAATTGCAGCAAGGTATTTTTGTATTTTCGTTTTAGTAGATCTGAAAATAAAAGCAAAGGAAAATAGACCGCAAAGGCAAATAATATGAGAAAAAGACCCCGGGGGCCATAGGTTTTACTAGTGGCTTCTCTCGAGAAAAATAGCAAACGGTGGGTAAAGAAATTACTGTTGGGCAATTGATAGAACTTCAAATACTCATGACAATATCCAGGCAATGATCATTATATAGGCATCACGTCCAAGATTAGTAGACCGACTCCTACCTGCATCTACTACTATTACTCCACACATCGACCGCTATCCAGCATGCATCTAGTGTATTAAGTTCATGGAGAAATGGAGTAATGCAATAAGAATGACGACATGATGTAGACAAGATCTATCTATGTAGAGATAGACCCCATCGTTCTATCCTTAGTAGCAACGATACATACGTGTCGGTTCCCCTTCTGTCACTTGGATCAAGCACCGTAAGATCGAACCCACTACAAAGCACCTATTCCCATTGCAAGATAAATAAATCAAGTTGTCCAAACAAAACCCAAATATCAGAGAATAAATATGAGGCTATAAGCAATCATGCATAAAAGAGATCAAAGAAACTCAAATACTTCCATGGATATAAAAAGATAGATCTGATCATAAACTCAAAGTTCATCCGATCCCAACAAACACATCACAAAAAGAGTTACATCATATGGATCCCCAAGAGACGATTGTATTGAGAATCAAACGAGAGAGAGGAAGCCATCTAGCTACTAACTACGGACCCGAAGGTCTACAAAGAACTACTCACGCATCATCGGAGAGGCACCAATGGAGGTGGTGAACCGCATCCGTGATGGTGTCTAGATTGGATCTGGTGGTTTTGGACTCTGCGGCGGCTGGAATTGATTTTCGTCGACTCCCCTAGGGTTTCTAGAATATTGGGGTATTTATAGAGCAAAGAGGCAGTCTGGGGGCACCCGAGGTGGGCACAACCCACCAGGGTGTGCTTGGGTCTCCTGGCGCGCCCTGGTGGGTTGTGCTCTCCTTGAAGCACCCCAGGCGCAGCCTTGGCCCATTAGGTGTCTTCTGGTCCATAAAAAATCTCCGTAAAGTTTCGTGGCATTTGGACTCCGTTTGGTATTGATTTTCTGCGATGTAAAAAACATGAAAAAAAAACAACAACTGGCACTTGGCACTATGTCAATAGGTTAGTACCAAAAAATGATATAAAATGATTATAAAACATTCAAGATTGATAATATAACAGCATGGAACAATCAAAAATTATAGATACGTTGGAGACATATCACTACGTACCCTTGTAGACCGTAAGCGGAAGCGTTTCACAACGCGGTTGATGTAGTCAAACTTTCTTCGCGCTCCACTGATCGAGTACCGAACGTACGACACCTCTGATTTTTGCACACGTTCAGCTTGGTGACGTCCCTCGCCTTCTTGATCTAGTAAGGTGTCGAGGTAGTAGATGAGTTTCGTTAGCACGACGGCGTGGTGACGGTGATGGTGAAGTGATCCATGCAGGGTTTTGCCTAAGCACCGTGAGAATATGACCAGGGTGTAAACCGCGGAGGGGAGCGCCACACACGGCTAACAATTGATGTTGTGTGGTGCTAGGCACCCCCCTCCTCATATATATAGGTGGGGGAGAGGGGAGAGGCCAAGGGGCACCCCAAGTGGGGCCGAATCCCACTTGGGCTCCTACCCTGGTCCCCCCCCCCGCTTCCTTGTATAGGCGCCAGGGGAACGAAGGGGGATGTGCCCCCTTCCTTTCCCTAGGGCTGGCCGGCCTGGTGGAGGGGCACACCAGCCCCTTGTGGGTTGGTCTGTCCCTCCCTTGGCCCATTAAGCCCATATCTTTGTCGGGGGTGCCCGGAACCTCTTCCGGTGACCCTATATGTAACCGGTACCCTCCGAAACACTTCCGGTGTTCGAATACCATCGTCCTATATATCAATCTTTACCTCTCGAACATTTCGAGACTCCTTGTCATGTGCGTGATCTCATCCGGGACTCCGAACAACAATCGGTCACCAAATCACATAACTCATATAATACTAAATTGTCATCGAACGTTAAGCGTGTGGACCCTACGGGTTCGAGAACTATGTAGACATGACTGAGACACCTCTCCGGTCAATAAGCAATAGCGGAACCTGGATGCTCATATTGTCTCCTACATATTCTACAAAGATCTTTATCAGTCAAACCATTATGACAACATACGTTATTCCCTTTGTCCATCGGTATGTTACTTGCCCGAGATTCGATTGTCGCTATCCACATACCTAGTTCAATCTCGTTACTCGCAGGTCTCTTTACTTGTTCCAAAATACATCATCCTGTAACTAACTCATTAGTCACTTTGCTTGCAAGGCTTCTTATGATGTGCATTACCGAGAGGGCCCAGAGATACCTCTCCGATACTCGGAGTGACAAATCCTAATCTCGATCTATGCCAACCCAACAAACACCTTCAGAGATACCTGTAGAGCATCTTTCTAATCACCCAGTTATGTTGTGATGTTTGATAGCACACAAGGTATTCCTCCGGTATCTGGGAGTTGCATAATCTCATAGTCGAAGGAATATGTATTTGACATGAAGAAAGAAATAGCAATAAAACTGAACGATCAATATGCTAAGCTAACGCATGAGTCTTGTCCATCACATCATTCTCCTAATGATGTCATCCCGTTATCAAATGAAAACTCATGTCCATGGTTAGGAAACCTGAACCATCTTTGATCAACGAGCTAGTCTAGTAGAGGACCACTAGGGACACAATGTTTGTTTATGTATTCACACATGTATTAAGGTTTCCGATCAATACAATTCTAGCATGAATAATAAACCTTTATCATGAATGAGGAAATATAAAATAACAACTTTATTATTGCCTCTAGGGCATATTTTCTTCATAGGATTCCTGCCCTCCATGGGTTGCTTGTTCCCTTCGTCTCCTTCTCTATTCTTCAGCATCCTCTCTGGCATGGGTGGGTCATCATCGTTATCTACCATGGTGGTAAGTAACATAAAATCACCCCCAATCCCTCCATTGTTATGCCATTGGCAAAGGTGTAGGGTTGATTTCGTTGTTAGCTATCGCAATATCAATTTCACTAGGAAGAATGGATGAAGCATATGAACCAGGTGGCATGCATGGCCCCTGTTACTCCAAAAGAGAGTGGTTCATCGAAATTACAGGCATGCAATCAGATATGTGCCAATGTTATCCCGAGATAGGGAGTGGATGGTGAATCTGTTGGGAAACGTAGTAGAAAACAAACAAAAAATCGCCCTACAAACACCTAGGAACAATATCAAGATGCATATAGGGTTTGGATCAATGATCGTTACCGACTCTGGAGTGCAGTGGAAGTAGACGAGTCGGTGTAGATTGTACTTGGAGTCCCTAAAACCATTGATGATGATCCCGCGAACCGCCCTCGAACGAAAGACCGGAAGCACGACCTCTCTACGTGGTTGCAAGCAAAAAGTTTTCATGATCCGGCAGCGCTTAGATGTCCAGAGCTAATTGTTGCCAGAGAATTAGAGGGAGGAGATTAGAATCACACTAGCATCCACCAATATGGGGTAATACCCGGTATTGCCCGATAAACTCTGAACCCCTTCCGGTGACCCCGAAATGCTTCCGGTTCCTCTCAAAACTATTTCGAATATTAATGAAACAATTCCATAAATAAATCCTCGACACTCTCATCCTACTAACACTCAACAAATCGTGATTACCTTAAGCTTGTGACCTCGTAGGTTCACTAAATCATAGACATGAACGAAACCCCTTCGATCAATGATCGATAGCGGAACCACATACGTCCATATTGATCCCTATGATTACATGAATGACATTGGAATGAACCTTTGGTTACTAGTCATGTTCCCTTTGCTTCGTGATACTTTACAAAACACGAGATGCATCGGTATCCTCTTGAGTCATGCACATGCTCACAATACCGTTTATCCCGTTGCCAGTTTTGTTCTTCATTCTCATTGAAGTGTTTCGGCATCCCCGTGACGTAGTCACCTGTGTCTGGCCAGACAATGATGGATGCCTTCTGATACGTCTCCAACTTATCTATAATTTTTTATTGTTCCATGCTATTATATTATCTTTTTTGGATGTTTAATGGGCTTTATAATACACTTTTATATTATTTTTGGGACTAACCACTAACCCAAGGCCTAGTGCAAATTGTTGTTTTTTGCCAATTTCAGTGTTTCACAGAAAAGGAATATCAAACGGAATCCAAACAGAATGAAACCTTCAGGAGAGTTATTTTTGGAACAAACGTGATCCACGGGACTTGGAGTAGACGTCAAGAAAGAAGCAAGGCGGCCACGAGGCAGGGAGGCGCGCCTGCCCCCTGGGCACGCCCCCCACCCTCGTGGGCCCCTCGCAGCTCCACCGACCTACTTCTTCCTCCTATATATATCCATATACCCTGAAAACATCCGAAAGCACCATGAAACCCTATTTCCACCGCCTCAACCTTCTGTACCCAAGAGATCCCATCTTGGGGCCTTTTCCGGAGCTCCGCCGGAGGGGGAATCAATCACGGAGGGCTTCTCCATCAACACCATAGCCTCTCCGATGATGTGTGAGTAGTTTACCACAGACCTTCGGGTCCATAGTTATTAGCTAGATGGCTTCTTCTCTCTCTCTCTCTTTGGATCTCAATACAAAGTTCTCCTCGATCTTCTTGGAGATCTATTTGATGTAATTCTTTTTGCGGTGTGTTTGTCGAGATGCGATGAATTGTGGGTTTATGATCAAGATTATCTATGAACAATATTTGATTCTTCTTTGAAATCCTTTATGTATGATTTGTTGAATTATCAGTTTGGTTTGGCCTACTAGATTGACCTTTCTTGCAATGGGAGAAGTGCTTAGCTTTGGGTTCAATCTTGCGGTGTCCTTTCCCAGTGACAGCAGGGGCATCAAGGCACGTATTGTATTGTTGCCATCGAGGATAAAAAGATGGGGTTTATATCATACTGCTTGAGTTTATCCCTCTACATCATGTCATCTTGCCTAATGCGTTACTCTGTTCTTATGAACTTAATACTCTAGATGCATGCTGGATAGCGGTCGATGTGTGGTGTAATAGTAGTAGATGCAGAATCGTTTCGGTCTACTTGTCGCGGACGTGATGCCTATATACAGTGCCTAGATATTCTCATAATTATGCACTTTTCTATCAATTTCTCAACAGGAATTTGTTCACCCACCGTAATACTTGTGCTATCTTGAGAGAAGCCACTAGTGAAACCTATGGCCCCCGGGTCTATCTTCTATCATACAAGTTTCCAATCTGTTTTACTTTGCAATCTTTACTTTCAATCTATATCATAAAAGTACCAAAAATATTTATCTTATTATCTCTATCAGATCTCACTCTCGTAAGTGACCGTGAAGGGATTGACAACCCCTTTATCGTGTTAGTTGCGAGGTTCTTATTTGTTTGTGTAGGTACGAGGGACTTGCGTGTAGTCTCCTACTGGATTGATACCTTGATTCTCAAAAACTGAGGAAATACTTATGCTACTTTGCTGCATCACCCTTTCCTCTTCAAGGGAAAACCAACGTAGTGCTCAAGAGGTAGCAAGAAGGATTTCTGGCGCCGTTGCTGGGGAGATCTACGCACAAGTCAAGACATACCAAGTACCTATCACAAACTCTTATTCCTCGCATTACATTATTTGCCATTTGCCTCTCGTTTTCCTCTCCCCCACTTCACCCTTGCCGTTTTATTCGCCCTTTTTCCGTTCGCCTTCTTCTCGTATGTATCTTTCTTTGTGTTTCCATGTGCCTTCTATTTGCTTGCATCTTTGCTTGCTAAAAATCTATTGATATGGATCCACAAGTGTTCTACTTGGATCATCTTTGATCCTTATGTGCTCGTGTTGATACCCCAACTAGCCTAGTTTATGGGAAATCTTTGGATGACCACGCACATTTTGTGTGTCACCGTTAGTCTGAAAAAGGGAGACTCTTATGGGATCAAATAAACAAATTGCTATGTTATGCTTGGAATATTTGTGAAATTTGTGATCTTATGTGAGTTTAAAAAACACCTCCCCTACCTATGTGAGTTTAATGATAATGAAGTCTTATCTTCTTATGCAAAGGGTTTTTATAGTTACTATGATATCGAACAAATTGAAGAATTTGTTGCTTTTAAGGGTGCCTATGAAGTTGCTTCTTTGATTGAAAAGTATCATATTACTCTCTACGAATCTGAAAATTTTGACACACTTAAATATTGCCATGAAAACTATGCTCATAATGTCTATGTCAAGGAGTTTATTGAAAAAATGACCATTGCTTCGAAAGAAAATAATGATATGCATGAATCTATAGATAATTATGATTCCGATGATTTGATTGAAATATCCCTTGATGAACATGATGCTTGCTATTCTTGTGGCCATGGTGCCAATATTTATGAAGATGATTTTGCTATAGTTCCTTATGTTAAACATGAGATCGTTGCTATTGCACCCATACTTGATAGTTCCTTCGATGAAAAGTATGATTACATTGATGTTATCATAAATTCTCTTAATGTCAATTGTGTCAATGATATGCAAAACCTCAAGCTTGGGGATGCTAGTTTTGCTATGACTACTATTTGTTGCAATGATCATGATTGGGGTGATACTTCTTTTGATCTTGAAAATTTATTTAAGCCCCATGATGAATATGAGATTGATAATGGTGTTTTCAATATTATTGGAAGTGGGTTTGGAAGAGTGTCGACTTTAGATCCCACATATTTGGAGAATGTTCAATCTTATGAAGTTTTTGATAAAAGTAGGTTTGGAGAGGTCGTGACTTTAGTTAATGTTAATCCCACTATTTTGGAAGAGTGTCAACCTTGCATACATGTGGATCTTGTTAAGAATATGTTTTGTGATAGCTATATTGTTGAATTTGCTTATGATCCTACATGTAATTATTATGAGAGAGGAAAATATGGTTATAGAAATTTTCATGTTACTAAATTGCCTCTCGTTATCTTGAGATTGCTATTGTTTCGTTCTGCTTCCTTGCATATGCTAGTTTTTGCTTGCCTTGATAATTTGTTTGCCTATAAGATGCCTATGCATAGGAAGTATGTTAGACTTAGATGTGTTTGTCACGTGTTTCATGATGCTCTCTTTGTGCTTAAATTCTTGTCTTTCATGTGAGCATCATTGAAATTATCAATACCTAGCTAGGGGCATTAAATGACAGCGCTTGTTGGGAGGCAACCCAATTTTATTTTTATTTCTTGATTTTTGATTCTGTTTAGTAATAAATAATTCATGTAGCCTCTGTTTAGATGTGTTTTTATGCTTTTAATTGGTGTTTGTGCCAAGTAGAACCTTTGGTAAGACTTGGGGGTAGTTTTTGCGATCTTGCTGTAAAAAACAGAAACTTTAGCGCTCACGAGGTTTGCTGCCATTTTTTACTGGAGAGTGCGATTAGGTTGATTCTTTCTGAAGATGATTAATATACAAATTCCTCACGTCCACAAATTTATTTCAGAATTTGTGGGGTTGCAGAAGTATTCGAAACCTACAGATTACTACCGACTGTTCTGTTTTTGACAGATTCTGTTTTTCGTGTGTTGTTTGCTTATTTTGATGAATCTATGGCTAGTATCGGAGAGTATGAACCATAGAGAAGTTTGAATAGAGTAGTTTTAACACCAATATAAATAAATAATGAGATCATTACAGTACGTTAAGTTGTGGTTTGTTTTCTTATACTAACGGAGCTCATGATATTTTTTGTTGAGTTTTGTGTTGTGAAGTTTTCAAGTTTTGGGTAAAGATTTGATGGATTATGGAATAAGGAGTGGAAATAGGCTAATCTTGGGGATGCCCAAGGTAAAATTGAAGGATAACCAAAAGCCTAAGCTCTTTCGTCTTCGTCTATCGGTAACTTTACTTGAGGCTATATTTTTATTCACCACATGATATGTGTTTTGCTTGGAGCGTCTTGTATGATTTGAGTATTTGCTTTTTAGTTTACCACAATCATCCTTGTTGTACACACCTTTTGTGAGAGACACACATGAATTGAAATTTATTAGAATACTATATGTGCTTCACTTATATTTTTTGAGCTAGATAATTTTGCTCTAGTGCTTCACTTATATCTTTTAGAGCATGGTGGTGGTTTTATTTTATAGAAATTATTGATCTCTCATGATTCACTTATATTATTTTGAGAGTCCTTTAGAACAACATGGTAATTTTCCTTGGTTAAAAAATTAGTCATAATATGATAGGCAACCAAGATGGGTATAATAAAAAATATCATAAAAGATGCATTGAATACTATGAGAAGTTTGATACTTGATAATCATTTTGAGATATAAAGATGGTGATATTGGAGTGTGCTAGTTGAGTAGTTGTGAATTTGAGAAATACTTGTGTTGAAGATTGCAAGTCCCGTAGCATGCACGTATGGTAACCGTTGTGTAACAAATTTGAAACATGAGGTGTTCTTTGATTATCTTCCTTATGAGTGGCGGTCGGGGACGAGCGATGGTCTTTTCCTACCAATCTATCCCCCTAGGAGCATGCGCGTAATGCTTGGTTTTTGATGACTTGTAGATTTTTTCAATAAGTATGTGAGTTCTTTATGACTAATGTTGAGTCCATGGATTATACGCACTCTCACATTTCCATCATTGCTAGCCTCTTCAGTACTGTGCATTGCCCTTTCTCACCTTGAGAGTTGGTGCAAACTTCGCCGGTGCATCCAAACCCCGTGATATGATACGCTCTATCACACATAAACCTCCTTATATCTTCCTCAAAACAGCCACCATACCTACCTATTATGGCATTTCCATAGCCATTCCGAGATATATTGCCATGCAACTTTCCACCGTTTCATTTATGATGTGTTTCATCATTGTCATATTGCCTTGCATGATCATGTATTTGACATCGTATTTGTGGCAAAGCCACCATGCATAATTTATCATACACGTCACTCTTGATTCATCGCCCTTCCCGGTACACCGCCGGAGGCATTCATATAGAGTCATATTTTGTTCTAGTATCGAGTTGTAATCATTGAGTTGTAAATAAATAGAAGTGTGATGATCATCATTAATAGAGCATTGTCCCAAATAAAAAAATAGAAAGTCCCAAAAAAGGAAGGCCCAAAAAGGGGGGGAAAGAAAATAAAAAGGGACAATGCTACTATCCTGTTTTTCCACACTTGTGCTTCAAAGTAGCACCATGATCTTTATGATAGAGAGTCTCTTGTTTTATCACTTTCATATACTAGTGGAAATTTTTCATTATAGAACTTGGCTTGTATATTCCAACAACGGGCTTCCTCAAATGCCCTAGGTCTTTGTGAGCATGCAAGTTGGATGCACACCCACTTAGTTTCTTTTGTTAAGCTTTCATACATTTATAGCTCTAGTGCATCCGTTGCATGGCAATCCCTACTCCTTGCATTGACATCAATTGATGGGCATCTCCCTAGCCCGTTGATTAGCCGCGTCAATGTGAGACTTTCTCCTTTTTTGTCTTCTCCACATAACCCCTATCATCATATTCTATTCCACCCATAGTGCTATATCCATGGCTCACACTCATGTATTGCGTGAAAGTTGAAAAAAGTTTGAGATTACTAAAGTATGAAACAATTGCTTGGCTTGTCATCGGGGTTGTGCAAGATGAGAGCATTCTTGTATGACGAAAATGGAGCATGACCAAACTATATGATTTTGTAGGGATGACCTTTCTTTTGCCATGTTATTTTGAGAAGACATGATTGCTTAGTTAGTATGCTTGAAGTATTATTATTTTTATGTCAATATTAAAAAAAATTCTTGAATCTCTCGGATCTGAATATTCATGCCGCAATAAATAAAATTACATTGAAAATTATGCTACATAGCATTCCACATCAAAAATTCTGTTTTTAACATTTACCTACTCGAGGACGAGCAGGAATTAAGCTTGGGGATGCTTGATACGTCTCCAATGTATCTATAATGTTTTATTGTTCCATGCTATTATATTATCTATTTTGGATGTTTAATGGGCTTTATTATACACTTCTATATTATTTTTGGGACTAACCTACTAACCCAAGGCCCAGAGCAAATTGTTGTTTTTTGCCTATTTCAGTGTTTCACAGAAAAGGAATATCAAACGGAATCCAAATGGAATGAAACCTTCGGGAGAGTTATTTTTGGAACAAATGTGAACCACGGGACTTGGAATAGACGTCAAGAAAGAAGCGAGGCGGCCACGACGCAAGAAGGCGCGCCTGCCCCCCTGGGCGCGCCCCCACCCTTGTGGGCCCCTCGTAGCTCCACCGACCTACTTCTTCCTCCTATATATATCCATATAACCCGAAAACATCCAGGAGCACCACGAAACCCTATTTCCACCGGCGCAACCTTCTGTACCCAAGAGATCCCATCTTGGGGCCTTTTCAGGAGCTCCGCCGGAGGGGGAATCGATCACGGAGGGCTTCTACATCAACACCATAGCCTCTCCGATGATGTGTGAGTAGTTTACCATAGACCTTCGGGTCCATAGTTATTATCTATATGGCTTCTTCTCTCTCTCTGGATCTCAATACAAAGTTCTCCTCGATCTTCTTGGAGATCTATTCGATGTAACTCTTTTTGCGGTGTGTTTGTCGAGATCCGGTGAATTGTGGGTTTATGATCAAGTTTATCTATGAACAATATTTGATTCTTCTCTGAAATCTTTTATGTATGATTTTTTATCTTTACAAGTCTCTTAGAATTATCAGTTTGGTTTGGCCTACTAGATTGATCTTTCTTGCAATGGGAGAAGTGCTTAGCTTTGGGTTCAATCTTGCGGTGTCCTTTCCCAGTGACAGTAGGGGCAGCAAGGCACGTATTGTATTTTTTCCATCGAGTATAAAAAGATGGGGTTTATATCATATTGCTTGAGTTCATCCCTCTACATCATGTCATCTTGCCTAATGCGTTACTCTGTTCTTATGAACTTAATACTCTAGATGCATGTCGGATAGCGGTCGATGTGTGGAGTAATAGTAGTAGATGAAGAATCGTTTCGGTCTACTTGTCGCGGACGTGATGCCTATATACATGATCATGCCTAGATATTCTCATAATTATGCACTTTTCTATCAATTGCTCGACAGTAATTTGTTCACCCACTGTAATACTTATGCTATCTTGAGAGAAGACACTAGTGAAACCTATGGCCCCCGGGTCTATCTTTTATCATACAAGTTTCCAATCTATTTTATTTTGCAATCTTTACTTTCAATCTATATCATAAAAATACCAAAAATATTTATCTTATTATCTCTATCAGATCTCACTCTCATAAGTGACCGTGAAGGGATTGACAACCCCTTTATCGTGTTGGTTGCGAGGTTCTTATTTGTTTGTGTAGGTATGAGGGACTTGCGTGTAGTCTCCTACTAGATTGATACCTTGGTTCTCAAAAACTGAGGGAAATACTTAAGCTACTTTGCTGCATCACCCTTTCCTCGTCAAGGGAAAACCAACGCAGTGCTCAAGAGGTAGCACCTTCACATTGAGAGGGACCTAAGAACATCTCTCCATCGTCAAAGGAGCAAATTCCACTCTCGAGCTATCCAGTCCCTTGTCAAACTTTCCGATGAACCCGTTGGTTTCCGTTATAATCACCTAGTTACAGATGACATTTGGGCAACTCCATGGTCCACTGTACGGTAGAAAGTGACTAGGATACTCTTGTGGTCTGAGGAACTAAAACACATATTAACATTTCATGTTATAATAATTGATTTCAGACGATATTATCAAAGTATAACAAACAAGATTGGGTCAGTTAAATATGATCGTTCTTCTAACGTCATACTTTCAATCTTGTTTCAGGACTATCATCACACTTAACGATATCCTGAGATTCGGAAAATATGATCACCACCAACACTTGAGCCAGACTTGGAGGCAAGACCAGGAACCTATATTTTACCGTTTATCATCTCACACGTGCATATGAGTTTTCCACTGAATCACATAGTCCAGAGTCATAGCAGTTGTAGCATGAAATATAAAATCTTAATTATGAAAATGGAAATATAATAGTACAATATTATTACCTCTATGGCATATTTCCAACAGAATCTGAACTTCACTACAACTGTAATGATGTAGAGGCTATGAACATGCTTCAAATGAGAAGGGCCCCTTTTGGCAAGCTTGTGGAGATGTTTAGGGAGATGAGGTTTCTATAAGATAACATCCACACCTATGTGGAAGAGCAAGCATCAATGTTTCTTCATGTAGGTCATGATCAGAAGTTCAGAGTGATTCACAACACATTCAGGAGATGCAATGAGACAATTTTTCGGTATTTCAAGTAAATCTTGTAGGTGATCATAGAGCTCGCATGAGAGATGATGAAGGCACCTTTTGGTCAAACTCATACAGGCGAGCTATACATGGTATCCATATTTCAAGGTGGGTATTATTAACTGTTAATTCATGGCATGACTAACATTTTTGTTGATAGCTTTGCTTGGTCTGATGGGAACAATATCGCTGGTCGTAAGTTCTACCTAGGAGATGTTGGATATGCATGCTGGCATGTGGTTCTTCCACCCTTCAGTAAAACTAGGTAAAATCTTAATCAGTTCTCTGCTAGGAACTATGCTAAGACTTCTACCGAATTGTTCAACCTTAGATATTTTAGCCTTACAATTATAGTTGAGAGGACATTTGGTTCTTTGAAGAATAGATTTAAGATCCTTGATCAAAAGGCATTTCATCATTTTCCCACCCAAAGTAAGTTTGTTCTTGCATCTTGCATTCTTCATAACTGGATCTTAGAGTGGGGTCTTGATAAGTATGTGCCGGATGAGAATGATGTGACAGCTAATGATATTGCCTTCAACCATGGTGTCGGGGATATACCTCGTGGCGTAAACCGGCCGGAAGTATAAACCGGCCGGACTGGATGACTCACTGGTAACCCGCCCGGAGCTTGGCGGTTCATGGGCTACCCGCTCGGTCTTGGCGGTTCATTAGTAACCGGGCGGGCGGGTCAGATGGATGACGAGGCCCATGGCCCAGAAGGCCGGTTCACGTTTAATGGTGGGCCGGTTTATGAGAAAAGCACAAGGAATATTCCCTTACAAAGGAGGCAAGACTAGGACTCCACTTTTAATAGAGTAATCCTAGTCCTAATAGGACTAGTCATGTAAACTGCCCCTCCAACATATATAAGGAGGGGCAGGGCACCCCAAGAGAGGGGAGGGGGACAAGTTCCACAAGTTGGACAAGTTAGGTTTAGACAATAGCTCTCAAGTTAGAGCACTCTTATAACCGTGATCATCATCATCAATATCAATGAAGCAGGATGTAGGCTTTTACCTCCACCATGAGGGGCCGAACCTGGGTAAAAACATCGCGTGTCTCGTCCCGCTCAACCCCTCTCAAGCTACCACATAGATGCGTTGGCCTCGCGACTAAGTCCTGACACTAAGGACATCTGCCGTGACAATTCCACGACAGTTGGCGCCCATCGTGGGGCCTGCGCATGGTGGTGTTTGAGTTCTTGGAGGGATTTTTTTCCAAGGTTTCGAGAAGCTCGCAATTGGCTAGATGAAGAAGTATGAGTTTTGATTTCAAAACAAATTAGGGTTTGGAGTTTCTGCTGTGCGCCTCCGACGCAACGTGATTCGTCGGATCTGAAGTTAAAATCAACTTTGCTGCACGGACTGATGACGCTGAATAAACTGGGGTGGGACGGCGCGGACGTCTTGAACCGTCGTGCGCGTCGCTGCAGATCGAGAAGGATCGCGTGTATCATTGCACATGTTGCTAGGTGATCCGTTGAATTCGACTTCACTGTTTTGCCTCCACACGTGACCAGGTAATCCGTCCGGATTAAGTATCAATCATGATGTCAGATGCAAAAACCGAGTCAGCAAGGGGACGAGACTAGTCCGATCAAGTTACTGTGCAGAATCGGTCCACCACTCAGACTCGTCCCTGCCATAACCCGTCGCTCCTCCGCAAGCCGTCCGACGGGTCATCCCCACCTTCTGTTGAGTTGTGTGCCCGGACGCCCGTCGCTTTGACCGGCTCATCATGCCTGAAACCTCACCTTTGTGGCATCATCGAACCTCCAAGCAGCTGAAGACTACCGCCGCTTCACCTCGTTGCCAGGAGCTTACCTCTGCTGTAAAAGCCGGCCCTGCCGTGTCCTTGGCCGCATGTTGAGCCGGCATGTCCTGCTGAACCGTCGTGGCCTTCCACCGTCTTGTGGCCGAGCGCCTCGCTGTTTTTACTCGAAGCGCATGACTTTCCATCCGAATGTTGTTGTCCCTGTGCAAAGGAATCAAGTGGTAGTGCCAAGGAGTATTATTCCAAGCAATGAAGATACGCAAGATTAAATTAGCTACTGTACCTACGAGCAGATTGGGGGAAAACTATGCAATAGTGTACATGCATATACAGTGGTGGCGGATCAAAGACAGTGCCTAGCTTCCAGTCACTCCTGCTCTACTTCGCCGGGGCTCTCTCGTTGCAGCCCAAGTCGCCACTGGCCGGTCAAAGTTGCCGCAAGTAAAAACGACCAGGTGGTATCCATCTAAAGTTTATTTTATTAAACATATTGTTTTTATCAAAGAACAATTACTTGGTCTTATAATATTTTTGCAGGACCGTTAAGAAAAGGTGTCGCCTAAGGGGGTGCATCAACATCACTTTTTGCATTGGTGTTTGTCCGTGCTAGGATGCTCGACGGATATACGTGCAAGTCGCCGCCCCGATGTTCGGATTACATCCGTCCGCACCTGCCGCCGATTCGTGCATCTACACCGGTTAAACAACATCATGTTTGAATCACCACCCGCGCCGCTTTACAAACGCCATGAACGACTCGTCCATCTGCCCTCACAGTGGTTCACGCGTCCGCGCCGGCTTACAATGCCACGGCCGACTCATATGTTGTTCGGGCGAATCAGGTGATATCCCTCTAGGTATAATTTAGCACATATTGTTTTTGTCAGAGAGCAATTACTTTGGTCTTTGCATTTTATATGCAGGACAATTGGTCATTGCAAAACCGCTGGCCGGATCATAGATATATAAATTGCGTAATTACTGTCATGTGCTAGCATATGACCGTGCCACAATGATCAAAGAATATGTGTGCAAGACGCCGCCCTTGTGGCCCGGACTACTTCGACTCACCGGGACCGCACCCGCGATTAACTCGCCCGTCCGTGTCGGTTTACAACACCGGTGAAGATTTTCCCCGTCCGCACCGGCTTACAAAGCCACGACCGACTCATCTATCAGAGCCGCCACTGATGCTGCGGTCGTCTTTGCTGTCCGTCTCTCACGTCCTGGTCTACATCAACATACTGGGCCGCACCTGTCTGCATGAGCTGTTTATTGGGTATGAGCAAGTCACAGCCTGGGTAGCCCGGTTTTCTTTCAAATTGGAGACAAATTATCATCAACCGCCGTTTGCACTGGATGGTTCAATGGGCAGGCGCACAAGTCGCCGCAACTACAGTTTTGATTAAACTTTAAATCGCCAGTTGGAAGGAACCATTGGCCGAGTTGCTGACACGGCTCATATGGGATCATTTACAACCCGCCACAGTTACCTCAACCTTCTATGGATTCACATCGTGCTATCAATGCCAATGATATACAAGTTATGCCAGTTTATATCACGGTCAAATATGGAGAGTCTCAAGCCAACTCCTCGAGTCACCTTTGAGACTCGGGGGCTACGATGACATGACTCAGCGAATCTTGCCAATTTTAGCAAATTTAAGAACCCCAGGACGATGGAGGGAAGGATAACCCGGTCCCGAAGGCTACTGTTATATTGATGAAAGTTTAAAGGCCGTCAGAAAATTTCCGGCTTAGAAAGTATATGACAGTTATAAAATCCCGGCTCGATGAAGAAGTTCCAGGTCATCAGAAATTACTCCGGTTTAGAATCCGGCTCAAGAGACATCTTTCTCCCACAAAGCTCTGAAGCGCTCAAATCCGGTTTAACAATGTCTGGTTCAAAAAGGAATTAACTTCTCGCAAGTTCAAGTTTAAAGGCCATCAGAAAAATTTCCGGCTGAAAATGAAGATTCCGGTTTAAAATCTGGTTCAAGGGAAAGATATCTCCCACAAAGCTTTGAAGCTCTCAATATCCGGTTCAAGATCCCGGTTCAAGAAGAATTTATCTCTTGCAAAAGTTAAAAATTGCGGAAGAGGACCTGCTGCCATGATGCGCGGTTCAAACATGGGTATCCCGCCTTACTGGCCTGACATATTATTGATCACATGGGGGCTTCTGCTTCATAAAGCGGGGTCTCTGTTCTTTTACATCATGTGTGGTTACACGGAGTTGTTCTAAAGCGGCCTCCGGTTTACCCCTTGAGTTAGCTTTTCAAAAGCATCATGCTATATCACTTGGGGGCTTGGTCGTGTTCGAACCAATGCAATACCTCTTGATAGGCGAGAGCCGCCAGATCACTTGGGGACTTGGTCACGTCTGAACCAGTCATGCCTCTTGATCGGCCTAAGGCCACAGAATCACTTGGGGGCTTGGTCGAACCCAAACCATTGCCATGCCACTTGATCGGCATAAATGCCACGGTTTCATTTGGGGACCTGGCTGACTTGAACCATAGCTACACCTATCGGGAGCTTGGTCGTGTCCGACCATGGTAACGCCATCTGATCAGCTCAAATAAGCCTCTTTTTGCAAACGGTTTTGTCATTGCCTTTGCTTTACATTTTTCTTTGAAAGATTTTTCTTTCTTTTTATTGCGTTTTTTTAAACCGACAAAGTTTTAAGCTGGTTCAAACTGTCAAATTGACGGAACACGGTCAAATCTTAATCCGGAGACTATCTGCCCGGTTTGATTTTCTATTACCATCCTATTATGAAGTAAACCGGTGTTTATCAACCCGGCTCGGCTTTCAACTACAAGTTGTCAGTACAAGATCAAATTATAATCCGGAGACTATCAGCCTGGTCTGGTTTGACTACGAGTCGCCAGTATTATATATGGTTAAACCGGTGTTTATCACAACTCGGTACGGTTTTATCATAAACCGGCACAATATGAAAGGAGTTATCATTACTCAAGATTGGGGTTATCACTCTTACTACAAAAGTTGGTAAAACCAACAATGTGATTCAATGTCACAAGTATGATGTATTTCATATTTGATTATTCTTAAGTGCAGCCTCGGTTATAAACCCAGGTTATATGTCAGGCATTATGACCCGTTCGGCGGTAAACCGCCAGGACACTTTAAACTTGTTGTATGCAGAAACAGGTTGAATAAAGTATGACGATAAATTATCCGGTGTTTATTAAAACGGCCTGGCTTTCGACTATAAGTCGCCAGTATATATTTGGATTGCGCCATTAGAATCATGCGTTCATAAATCATTGGGTTATATTATTCAAATAGCCAAACTTGGCTGAATTTCCATTATGATGTTGAATGAATAAGGTTTTCATACCGGATTATGTTATCTTGGATAGCCAACATGGCTGGATTTTATTATGGTTATTAATAACAGGTATTATTGAGGTTTTCAAAGTCGCTTTAGCGCAATGGCTATTATATTGTCAATGGATATGGTTTATTTTACAATTGAAGGAATAGTCCCGAGTCGCTGCAGGCTCACGACCCGGCACTTGGGGGCTACATTATTCAACTGAAGATTATATCAAATATGCAAGTCTCATGTCGCTGCAAGTATGCACCATGACACTTGGGGGCTAATGCAAAGTCATTGTTTGCTCACTTATTGAAGACCCGACTCATCACATCGTAATGAGCCGGCCCTTGGGGGCTACCAATTGCTCTTGTTAACAATTCAAGGTACATAAATTTTCATCTATTATTAAAGGATCCACTGCTCAGTTGGTAGAGCACAAAGCTCTTAACCTTGTGGTCATGGGTTCAAGCCCCATGATGGGGGTTACATCATATGATGATTTCATTAAAGAATATATCAAGTCCCAGCTCAATATTATCTTATTAAGCCGACCCTTGGGGGCTACACATTGTTGCTCAAGTTTACGTGATCATATTTACAAAGTCCCTGCTCATTATTGCATAATAACCCGGCCCTTGGGGACTACACTGGTTGAAGTTTTTATGAGCATCAAGCAATTACAAGTCCCAGGTTGCTGCAAGCATGACAACCCGGCACTTGGGGGCTACATATGTGGAATACTCAATTCTGACTAGTGATGAACAACATGGATTTCTTCAAAATTGGTAACATTTATACTGAAGCAAGTCTTAAGTCATCACTTTGTTCTGCTCAAAATTTGGGGGCTACAGGTATTATATTATTATCGAAGAAATATTTTCAAATTCTCTGTTTGAGAAAACCAGATAGACCCGGCGTCACCAATCATTATGACCCTGTGGCTGCAACCCGGCGTCATCAATAATCATGAACCGGCGTTGTGAACCGGCGTTGGCAGCAATCATAACCCGGCGTCTATCAACGGTCATAATCCGGGATCATCAGTTTTTATAACCCGGCCATTTTGGTAATGTTAAACCGGCAAGTTTTACATCTTCAAACCGGCTGAATATCATATAAGTATTTCAAGACCCATATTTCTTAAACCAGCGCTTTGGGAGCTGAGTCAAAGGAGTTATTCTTCACAATATTTCTTGGTGACAAACCAATGTCGGCAAATTGATTATGAAGCTGGTCTGTTGACCCTGATTTCCCAAAAGGAGGAAATAACAAAGACTTAAGAATGATTTAGGTACCGGTTTACAAATTTTTTTAACCCGGAGCATAACCTGTCAAAATTGCTCTTGAGTTTATGTTGCAGATCAGTTTAACATGGATAAATCCAAATTAAACTGGGGGCTAATGTCGGGGATATACCCCGTGGCGTAAACCGTCCGGAAGTATAAACCGGCCGGACTGGATGACTCACTGGTAACCCGCCCAGAGCTTGCCGGTTCACGGGCTACCCGCCCGGTCTTGGCGGTTCATTAGTAACCCGGCGGGCGGGTCAGATGGATGACGAGGCCCATGGCCTAGAAGGCCGGTTCACGTTTAAAGGTGGGCCGGTTTATGAGAAAAGCACAAGGAATATTCCCTTACAAAGGAGGCAAGACTAGGACTCCACTTGTAATAGAGTAATCCTAGTCCTAATAGGACTAGTCATGTAAACCGTCCCTCCAACATATACAAGGAGGGGCAGGGCACCCCAAGAGAGGGGAGGGGGACAAGTTCCACAAGTTGGGCAAGTTAGGTTTAGACAATAGCTCTCAAGTTAGAGCACTCTTATAACTGTGATCATCATCATCAATATCAATGAAGCAGGATGTAGGCTTTTACCTCCAGCGTGAGGGGCCGAACCTGGGTAAAACATCACGTGTCTCGTCCCGCTCAACCCCTCTCAAGCTACCACATAGATGCGTTGGCCTCGCGACTAAGTCCTGACACTAAGGACATCTGCCGTGACAATTCCATGACACATGGTGTGGAGGCACATGATATTAACGTTTGAAAGAGAAAAATGTCTGAGTGGGATGAGACAATGTGAGCTATCAAAGATAACACAAGGATCTGAAGAAGAAGAAGAAGAGGATGGTGAACTTCCCCCTTGATTGCCATTGATGAACACTCAAATGATGTTAATTTGGTAGTGTATGTGTAGTTTAGTCTATGGTAAGGTCACCACTAGTGAGAAGAGGCGATCACAACATTAAGTCGAAGCAACCAAACGCCAGGTAAATGCATCTTCGGAGCCATAACCCTCAAGTGTTGTCAACCGAACGACATGTACCAAACCACCTCCTAATGCAATGCAGACAACCAAACATGATGCAGAACATAGCCTGGAGTAAACACGCCCTATATTAAGGTTTTTGATATCCGCACGGCGAAATATACACATGTTTCTTCATATTTTGAAGATAGAGATGCCACAATGACCAGAGTGCCGCTTTCCCCCTATGTAAAAATCAAACACTTCCGAATAATATTTAAAACATGTTTAGTTTATGTTATTTCTCAAAAAATGGAAATAAATTTTGAAAACAGTTTCATTTTCTTTTGCGGGTGAAAAAATAGTTTCATTTCTGCCATACAAGTTTCAAAAACTACAGATTCTAATGGAATTCTAAACTAGCAAAATGCACGAGCCACCTGCTAGTTATTCGAGAAATAATTATGGATTACTAAGAAATACGTTCATCTTATTGTTTTTTTGAAGGCACCAACAATTGTTGGCAAATATATTATGGGTAGGGAGCAGTTTTTATAAGGCAACTATCGCGGTTTGAGGGGAAAAGGTAGAGAAAAGGGAAAAACAGGGCCCCTTGGGCCACGCTGGGGAGATCCCTCACGTTGGACCCCCAAAGGGGTGCTGCAAGCATTTTGCTCCCGTCAATCTCCATGCCTCCAAGGATCCCCGCACTGCCTGGAGGGTGGCCCAGGGCGCGGTGATCCTCCTCTGGAAAACCCTGCGGTTTCGCTCCAGCCATAGCTCCCATGAGATGAGTATGGTGAGCGGCATGATTCTTTCTGATGCTCGGCTGGGGTGGCGTTGAGGATGTGTCCATAGTATGCCTCCGACCTGTCGCCCTCTAGCCAGGTGCTTGGTGCAAGAGCGGCATAGCCGCGCCATCCTACCACAGCGGCCCAGGTCCTCCGTGCCTCCGGGCATTGCCATATTAGGTGGACTGATGATTTGAGGTTTCGAACACACAGCTTGCAGAAATAGTCGTTTGGTCACCCTCGCGTTTGCAGTCTGTCGGCGCACCATAGCCTGTCGAGCATCAGCAGCCAAGTGAAGAACTTGCAGCATGGAGGAGCCCAGGCTTTTCAGAACATGTTTGCGAAATCTGAATCTATCCTGCCAGCGAACTGGAGTTTGTAAGATGCCGCTGCGCTGTATGTGCCAGAGGGAGTTATCTTCCAGGCGATGTTGTCTGGCACAGCAGCCTGATTTGGGCCTCGTTGGTCATGTTCCACAGCCTCCTAAATTCAAAGATGTTGGCGTCGGAGAGGGGTGGGCGACGGATGTCCTGAATCCACTTTTTCCCTTGCAATCCCTCCTTCACAATGCGATTTTTACACCTGCATCGGGCAAAGAGCGAGGGTGTGATTGCCTTTGGCGACATCGGTCCTAGTCAGGTGGATTCCCAGAAGAGTGCATGCTCGCCATTGCCAGTCGAGACGCTCGTTGCAGCAGCGAATAGCTTGCGATCCTGGCCATCACATGGCAAGGGGAAGCTAGTCCAAGGTCGGGCAACTTCGTCCCATGACAGCCATAACCATCTAAGCCATAGGGCCCTTTGAATTTTGTACTATCTAGAACTCCTAGGCTGCCAAGCTCGATCGGGGAGCAGACCGTCTGCCAGTTTACTTTGCATTTGCCACCTGATAGTTTCTCCTCCTGAGCCCAGAGGAAATGCTTGCATATATTGTCAATATCCTTCAGAGTTCCACTAGAGGCTTTGATGGCAGTGAGCGTGAAGATAGGAATGGCTGAAAGCACAGAGCGGACAAGCGCTCGCTGGCTCACGCTGTTCATTAGTCGCCCCTTCCATCCTGCTAGCTTAGCCTTGATGCGGTCGAAGATGAACTGGAGATGCACCTTCTTCAGTCTTCCTAGAGAGATTGTCAAGCCCAAGTAGGTGATCGGTAAACCTGTGCGTCGGTCGGGAAAGCCTTGCAGTATGCCTAGGTCCAGTGCATGACATTGGATAGGCGCAACCGTGGATTTTGAAGGGTTACGCGCAGTCCCGTGGCTTCCCCAAACCTTTCCAGAATAATTAGCAGGCAGGAGACCTCCTCGTTGCATGGGTTCGAGAAAATGATAGCATCATCTGCATAAAGGCTAACACGCAGTTTGATGTCACGCCCAGGAAGTGGCGTCAGATATCCCTGAGCAACAACATGGTCTAGAACCCGCTGTAGCATGTCAATTTCTAGGATGGAGAGGAAAGGGGATAGTGGATCGCCTTGTTGAAGCCCTCGGCGGTGGTCGATCAGCTCGCCCTCGATACCGTTTAGAAGGATTGCCGAGGAGGAGGATCACAGTAGCAGAGCTATCCAATCGCGCCATCTGGCAGAGAAGCCTAGTTTCCGCAGGGGCTCAAGTAGGTATTCCCAGGAGATTGAGTCAAAAGCCTTAGCTATATCCATCTTAAACAATAGTGCAAGCTTCTTTCTACGATGCTGGCTATGTGCCGCATTTTTGACGAACAAAAAGCTATCATGGATGCATCTAGTCTTCAGGAAGGCACTTTGCGCTGGAGAGATCAGACTCCCAAGCTTGGGAGCAAGGCGCAGGGATAATATCTTAGCGATGAGCTTTGCAAAGGAATGCACTAAGCTAATTGGTCAGAAATGTCCAACGTTAGTTGGGTCAAAAGTCTTCAGGATGAGCACCACCAATGCTGCGTTGAGACATTGGAAGCTGGCACCTCCATTGAGGTCATGGAACTGTTGCAGAGCCCGCATAAGATCAGCTTTTATGATGTGCCAGCACCACCTGTAAAAGACACCGGAGAAGCCATCCGGGCTGGGGGCTCGGTCTGGCGGTGACTGCTTGATGGCGTTCCATACTTTAGCTTCTGAGAAGGGGAGATCTAAGCCAGATGCGTCGAGTTGTGGTAGCTAAATTTCATCCCAGTTTATTGTGCACGTGCGACGCTGTTGTGTGCCCCGAAGCTTGGTGAAGTGGTCCTTGATCACCTCCTCCTTCTCAGAGTGGCTTGTAGCAGCCACACCATCCTTGTTCAGGGAGAGAATGAAATTTTCCCTTTTCCTAGTGTTAACTTTGGCGTGGAAGAATGTTGTGCTAGCATCCCCAGCCCTCAACCAGTTGATCCTAGAGCATTGCCTCTTCCTAGCCCTCTCTATGGTTGCTAGGTCCAGCAGGCGGAGCTTCAGCTTTGTTCTAAATTCTAATTCTGCAGGCATGAGAAGTCATTTTTCCTGAGCTGTGTCGAGGCGCAGGACGAGCTCCTGGGCCATGTGGAACTGCAGCTTGGTGTTGGAGAACAAGCCCCTGCTCTAGATCTTTAGTGCCTTTGCGGTGCGCTGTAGTTTTGTATGCAGGATCCTGATGGCACAGCTAGAGCTAATTGGTCTTGGACCAAGCTGCTAGGACAATTTCATGGAAACCAGGAAACTTCGGCCAGAAAGCTTCGAAACTAAACCTGGGTCTACTAGTCGGTGGTTTAGCTCTTGTAAGAACGAGAGGGTTGTGGTCCGAGACTAACGTAGAAGCTGCGTGCAGCAGCATTGAGGGGAATAGTGCGTCCCAGGCAGGGTTGCAGAAGACACGGTTCAAGGCAACCAGAGTGGGGGCTGTTGATCGTTGCTCCAGGTGAATTTTCAGTTTTTGCATCTAATCTCGAGCAATTCAGCATAATTGATGGCATTGAGGAATTCACCCATGAGTCTGCGATTGAGGTTGAGGTTGTTTTTGTCCCTGGCTTCGTAAATTTGGTTGAATTCATCGAGCACAATCCATGGTTGGCCTAGGGGTGGTGTAGAGCTGCACATCTCAGCCAAGAAGCTCTCCTTGAGGCTATCATCTACCGGCCCATAGACCGTGGTCAATCAGAATTGCGAGTGGGAGGTCAGCAGCATAATGTTGGCAGTCATGTTGAATTGCAGGGTTCATCTTATTATTGCGGGTCTTACATGTTGGTCCGTCCAGACATTTCTATCTCACACCTATTACACACACAAAGGTAGCAATAATAGAGGAGCAACACTATATATGCTCGCCCAAAATTCTTCAAATTCTTGCTTGACGCTAGATATTGTTGAAAAGAGGAGGGAAGCGGCAGGGCACGTCATCACCATCGGCGCCCTCAAGAAACCCGGCCTCCCGGCAGAACTCGACGGTGTCTGCTATCGTGTCCCTCAGCGGCCGCTGGCTCCACCCCAGCTTCTCCAGCTTTTCGGAGGTCATAGGAGCCGGGTGATCCATGTCATATATGCTCTCCCTGCCAAATACCCAACCAATCGTATTGTCAGTTAATCCTAGACAACAACAACAACAACATATGCCAAATCATCACGGGATAATTAGAATAGAACTCCTACTCAGATATGTAGGGGTACCCAGGGTACATGCTCTTGAGCAAACGCAACAGCTCCCTGACGGTGATGAAGTGTGGCGCGCAGATGTGCCGGCCGGCGGCTCCGGGTGTCTCGTAGAGCAGGAGCAGCGCGCCGGCGACGTCGCGGACGTCCACGATGTGCCACAGCTTGTCCCTCACCTGATCAGGGCCTCCTGCATGCACACGTCGAAAACATTGTGAATGAATCAAGAGCAGGGAATGCACGTGCTATCGCTGCTTGTTAGGTTAACTCTAATGTGTGAAGTGAAGACGGCTATAGCTAAAACCTTTGAGCAAGTAGATGAGGAACTGGCTACTCGCGTTGACGGTCGGCTGGAGCAGGGGGCCAAACACCAGTGCAGGGTTCAGTGTCACCACGTCGAGCCCGGTTTCACGCCCGTACTCCAGCGCCGCCGCTTCTGCCGCGATCTTGGCAACAGGGTACCAGCTCTGCAAATACATGGTGCAAAATGGTGTCGTCGTGTTTGGATAGAAAAATATACGGTACCACACGTTGTCTCTTAAGTTGTTATTATTACCTCATTGCTCCTACAGAATTCTGTGTCTGACCAACAGCTCTCGTCTCTGATCTTGCCTTGGGGCCAGTCTTTGGGGTTGATCTCCACAGCAACCATGGATGACACGACGACCACTCGTCGGACATTTGCGGCGGAGGCGGCCTTGAGCACGTTCGTGGTGCCGGTAACAGCAGGGCCCAACATTTGTAGCTGCACCATTATGTGTACACGTTAGATATGATTCCACATTATTATCATTTTTTTGTTTTTCTTAATAATTACTATCTCTGCAAAGAAATATAAGATTTTTTTGCGGGAAGCAAAGAAATATAAGATGGTTTAGATTACTATAAAGTAGTGATCTAAGAGCATTTCTAGCCCCTCCTTATTGGCCTACCCTTACAAAAGGCCAAAGGAGGTATGTCGTCGAGTCAAAGTCTTTGACCGTTATTTGGTACAGTTACTGATGTGTGGGACACCCGTTGCGGGCCCATCTATCGGGATGGCAAGGCGGCATGCTGGTGCGGCACAACGATGGATGGCGACGAGGTGGTGGTGGTGTGATCACGACGGCATCATGCGGCCATCCAGTGGCGACGTGATGGTCCGATGGCGGTCCATCGCCGAGAATTGACGGTGGTCTGACGGTTATGGCAGTGCAGTGACGTGGCATGTATTGGGAAAGAAATATCTGAAGATGCATCTTGGAAAGATGGGGTGTTTTCTTGTGATCACCAAAAAATATTGAGAATACAGAATCTGCTGGAGTATGTTTTAGTGCCAACTTTCTCTATACCAGCAATTTTTTAGGGAATGGAAAGCTGTTGAAGTATGATGTCCTCAGTTTGAAATACCTTTATCATGTCTTTAGTTAATTAATATTGTGTTTTAATAATATTATATGTGTTCTTATGTTTGCACATAGTGCAATTAGAGCCGCAACCGATACAAGTTCGACCGAGGTGGAATAGGCTCACCTCAACTTAAACTAAAATTAAAGCGAGCTCAAACTGAGTAAATCTCAAGGTCAAGCTATATAAAGTGGCTCGTGTGTAGCGCGTAACGGTCTCGAGGTACTTTAAAGCTAAAGAACATGATGTTCTAAATAATCTTAACATGGTTTTTTAATAACCATCGTCAATTTTTTGAACAAGCAATACAACACAAGAAACCAGTATAACATATTATTCCAATCAAAACAATGATACCATTTTATAAAGATAGTTTGACTTATTCTCTCTCAACCGGAGACTAGTATTTAATAGAAACATTTCATGGATGAACTACCAAAAGAAAGGTCCACTTCCAAACTTTGGCCCAAAAAATGCAGGATATTTAACACACCAATGACCAAGTACCATACCATAATGAGGTAAGCTACCATGTTTGCTAGTAGTAGATAAAATGGAGTAAAATCGCACACAACATATATGATAATAAATTATTTATTTTTATTATATATATATATATATATGTCAATATTATTTAATATAATTATATTATATTGAGCTAAAACTGAGTGATCCAATGTTGGCTCAAAATTAGTCTATTTCTTTATCGAGCTACATAAAATGCTCATACTAAGTTCATTTCTTTTTGAGTCAAGATAAAAGGCTAATTAATCTCAAGCGACTCACAAGTCTCGAGCTTTTCTTGCAGCCCTAAGTGCAATGTTTATATTGACCCCATGGTTTCATCAATACTGTATTACCTTCCAAGAGGTGATACTAACATTATCTGTTGGATCTAACAAAACTGGTGGCTCATGTTATTTTGGGACCATCTAAAATTTCTCTTTTTTTGGTTAATGGAAGAGAACATCTCCGGCCTTTGCACCAACTGGTATACATCACAAACCAGGTATGAAACTTGCTTACCTCTGGATCGGTTAATTCTCCTGAAGGAACAGGAGTCGCCACATGGAAAACACCCTGGCATCCCGAAATGGCAGATGCCATTGCATCATAGTCAAGGAGATCAGCCTTGAAAAGCTTGAGGTTGCTAGCAGCATTATCTAAGCGCCTTAGATGGGCAGTCTTGTTATCACCTGAAATATCAAAAGAGTGAAACACGAAAGCCTTCATGTATATTGTAGCCTATCTTATTGAAAAACTGAACACATGGAATGTCTTTTTTAAGGCACAAAAAGGTTTCATGTTAAGTATGAAGCCTTTTTTTAGTGGGGTAATTCAAAGGAAATGCAACACGAAGACTTTCCAGAGGTTATCCATCCTAGCACTACTCTCGCACAAGCATGCTTAACTTCGGAATTCTGATGGCATCCGGTGCTTTAGGTACTGGTATGATCGCATCCCAGGTATGAAGCTATAAACATGGCATATCCATAGAAGCAAACTTGATTTTTTTTTCTTTCAAAAAACGACCTAAATTTCCAAATTAACAGAGACCTGCATAGTAGCATATATAATATATAGTGCTTACATTTACATCTATAGCGTGGGCTTGTATCTACTAACACAAAAAGATTTATCTTTCCACCACGATAATTCTATCATAACATAATATTTCCATTGCATTGCATTAGGCTGGCCACAGTGGGAGTAACATCACTAGTAACATCACACTTTTTAAGATAATTTTGCTTATGTGACACATATTTAATGATGAGAGGGGTATGGTGGTAACTTAGCTAGTTACTGTAATATCACACATACCAAGACAATATGAGTCTATAGGCTAATAAATGAATCATAACATGACAACACATATGTTACTACCCACTGTGAAAGTAGTAACATAGCTTAGTAAAATGTGATGTTACTAGTCTAAGTTACTTTTCATTGTAACTAGTCTTAGGCTAGTCGTAATGGGAGTATCATAGGTAGTATCATGCACGCCTACTAAGCAATTTTGATGAGACGGCATAGAATTAAATGAAGAAATAGAAGATTGAGTATTATATCATAATACTGTATCATATTAAATGATGTGCTACTTTGTGTCATGCATGGCAATAAATGTAGTCTTATATGATACTCCCTCCGGTCCTTTTTACTCTGCATATAAGGGGGTGTTTGTTTCCAGGGACTTTTTTGTGTAGGGACTACAAAAAAGTCCCTCTTAAAGACTTTTTTACCAAACGGGAGGGACTTTTTAGGGACTAAACTAGGCATTTGGGACTAAATGAAGAAGACTCTCAAGGAGAGTCTTTTTGGGACTTTTTGGAACTTTTCCAATAATGCCCCTCCATGCACCCATTGGCCCGCCACCCCATGATATTGTTTAATTGTTATTTTTCTATATACTAGGGGCAATATGGTCATTTAATAACCTCTAGGAAGGGACTAGGGACTTTTTAGTCTCTGGAAACAAACAGGGAGGGACTTTTTAGGGACTAGAGACTTTTTAGTTGGGACTAGAAAAAGTCCTAGGACTAGAGAACCAAACACCACCTAAGAATTGTCTGAAGTCAAACTTTACAAAGTTTGACCATGTTTATATGAAAAAATATCAACGTCTACTATGATAAACTTATACAACATGAAACTAAGTCATGACGCGTCTACTAGTATTGATTTCACATTATGAATGTTGGTATTTTTTTCTATAAAGTTGGGTCAAACTTTACGATGCTTGACTTCAGACAAATCTAATATGCGAACTAAAAAAGACCAAAAAGAGTACCAACATATGATATCATGCATTACGAACGTAGTATTATATACTAGTATCATATGCATAATACTAGTATATGATACTCCACATTACAACTAGCCTTATGTATGGAGGGTGTACGTACAGAGGTCGCGGACGGTGCCGTGGACGGCGTAGCCACGGAAGAGGAGGAGCTTCACAAGCCACGAGGCGCAATACCCGGCGGCGCCGGTGACGCACACCGTCACACCTGTGGCCATGGTCGCGCTGATCCTTAGCCAAGGCCGGTCGATCTGCTCCTCCCTTCTTGCTGGCGCGGCCTTAAGTAGCAGAGGAGGAGCTACCTCATCAGTTCATCACGAAAAAGAAGAAATGAGTGGACGTAGACGTGCGGCCATGCCGCTCGATGTCAATTTACTACGCATATGCTGACGAGGACAAAAACAGTGTGCGAGTCCTTGGCATGTATGTAAATGGTTTCGTGTCCCGCTGTCTCCGTACCTCGCGTGCAGTGCAGGTGCTGTCGAGCGGTCGATGAAATCCACGCCTGTGATTTTCTGCAACAGTAGGTATATATAGATAGGTTTGGCGCGGAGAGACTGAAGCATCTACCATAGTACTCCCTCCGTTAGGAAATAAGTGATGTGGTTTTATTTCAATGGAGGTAATATTTTTTCAAATCAAATATTTTTGGTTGCCACAAAAAAACATTCAATTTAGCATGGTCCAAAGTCTGACGTCAGATTTGTAGTTGTCTTTTTCAAAGTGCATCACATATAATTCGAGCATTTAAAACTTGTGTGTTCACTATACGTTGGTCAACTCTGGTATGATCAATAACTACTAGAGGCTACTTTACCCCATCGTTCTTCACTTCTGAGATTAAGTTTCTATTCTCTAGCAGGTTATTGCAGTCAATTGTTTCATTTCTTTTATTCACGTTGGCTTGGGGTTTAGTTATGTGCTGACAGTTTTTGTTTCATTCGTATATCGTGTTGGGCTGTCGTTCGAGACGATATTTATTCTGAAGAAGAGTGGATTTGCTTGATGCGTGGTTGTGGTGTTCTTATAGGTTTGGCCTTGGTCTTAGTCGATGGCGGTTGTGTGAGCCCTTGGGAGCTCCTATTCCATTATCTCAGAAAACGCTGACTATCATTTTTTATTTAAAAAACTTTACTAAATCAAAAGATGTTCACAAATGTAAAAAACATCTTGGATTTTAACAATTGTTCTGAACTAGAAAACCCATGATTTTCTAAAATATTCGCAAATTTCAAAAATATTAGTGGCTTTCAAATAGTGTCCATGAATTTGACAAAAGGTTCACAATTTTAGAATGTTCATGGACTACACGAAATTTAGAAATATTTGAGAATTCTAAAAATGTTCATGAATTTTAAAATAACATTAAAAATTATAATAAATCTTAGTGAATTAAAATAAAAATAGAAAAAAACCAAGGGAAATTCATGAGCATACGAGAGGTACACGTTCATTCAACTGGAGACACACATACCCTTACAAGCACCACGATGCACCGGGAGGCTCCAAATCAAAGGAGCTTAGTAATTGAATGAATATATAGATTCCGCTGCCTAGCTAACTGCTACTCAAAGGTACACGTTTTGTGCTGTTGAAAATGAACACGGTACAGACGTTTACTCTCTTTAGGAACTCTTCTTAGTTTTTTTTAAAGCAAAGAAACTCTTCTTAGTTAGTGTATATAAGTAAGTACACCGCCAGATTGGGTGGCCTCTACTGGTCTGGTCCGGATGAAAGCGGATCCATGGATAAGCCATTGTGGGACTGTTGTCTGTACAGTGTACATGTCTGTATGCTCTTTCAGGCAATCCCAAAAATGTCCACCTCAAGCAGATGGACAAAGGCTCGGAGGAATCTGCACGGCTCAAGGCCGACGTTGATCCTCAAAAAGAAAAAAGGATCAAGGCCGACGTTGATCCTCAAAAAGAAATGTCCACCTCAAGGTGGACACCGTTACAATCTGAGGCCAGTCGTTTCTGGTGTCTCGCTGCAAAATGGGCCGGCCCAGCTCACGCAGGGCCACTGCCTCTTTTTCGTATCTGACCTTTTATTTATTTATTTTTCACTTTTGTTTACACTCTCAAGAAATTTAAAAGTATATATTAAAAAATATATTTTTATAAGTTTTTGAAAAATGTTAAATATGTGTAGAAAATATGTTGACCATGTATACAAAAATATAAATTGGTGTGAAAAAAGTTGATCATCTATTTAAAATATATTTAACAAGTATTTTAAAATGTTTGAAAATTTTGGATGTGTATAAATTTTTTTGACCATGTATTAAAGAATTATGGAGATCTTTTGATCATGTATATGAAAATATTAATCAGACATTTCAAAAAATGTTGAACAAGTATTTCAAAAATGTTAATAAAGCATTTGAAAAATGTTAAGTGTTTATAGAAAAGATGTTGACCATGTGTTAGGAAAATGTTAATCTTGCATATGAAAAATGTTGATAAAGCATTTGAAAAATGTTAAATGTATTGGCCATGTATTAGAAAAATGTTAATCTTGTATTTAAAAAATGTTAATCTAGCATTTGAAAAAAGTTAAGGAATGAAAAAACCAGTGAAACGCGGGCTCATTTTGCCTTAACTACAACCCGCCCTACAACTCAATCAGAATCCCTACAACCCGCATCGTTGAAATCTATCTATGAAACAATGGTCCGAATCCCCTCATGGCGCTCCTTTTTCTCTATTTTTCTTTTAAAGTGTGCGCGAGTTGGCTGGGTCGTTACTATTGAAACTCATGGCGAAAGTTCCTAAAGTCTCGCTTAATGCAAGAAATAGCATTCGCATGTTTCCTGGTCCTCCTGGCCTTGCGCGCGGCTCCACTTGGCTCAGGGAAGCGACTACAAAGCCCGCTACGTCACGGACGATACTGGTGGACCGCGAGACCACGGGAGAGGGGGGACTTCATGAGCCACTAGGCACAACACCCTGAGGTGCTGGTCACGCACAGTCTTCCTCCTCCCGGCATTTCCAGCTCCCATATTTGAGCCCATGATCACGCTCCATCCTTAGCCAAGGCCTGGCACGGCCTTGAGTAGTAGAAGCAGCTCTCTTCACGGAAAAAAAGAGAGTAGATTCAGACAAGGGAACGCACGCGCGCACACACACACAAAACAATGCATCGGTGGACTCACCCCAATCCAGTGACCCTTTGCTACCGAAAAAGGGTTTCCCCCAGCTTTGTATTACCGATACAACCAACGATAGGTGCTGGGGCGGAAGCAGCACAGACACACCCAAAAGAACCGGAAGAGAAAATAAAAAAAAACAAATGTCGACAATGGCGGATCGACCAAAACGACGAAGCCTCACGACCACTGCGCCCACCGGAGATCTCCCACCAAGATCCTAGACTCCGAAGCGCCGGTACCAATCAACACCTCCAAGAAGGGACACAACGATGATGACGCTGCTACCAAGGGTTTCCCATGATACGCGACGAGGAGAGAGGAAGGGTAGCCCCCGACGCCCTCCAGGAAGGTCCGGCGGCACCCTCAGGCGCCACCGCGTTGGTGCCGGCCAGGCCGGCACGGATTTCTCCTGATCCCAACCTTCACCTCAAGCGCTCCGGAGCCCGCCACCAAGCCGACCACCACCCTGCTCCACCACGGTCTTGAAGCTTCCCACGCCGTCTCACCACGACACCACGAACTGAAGTTTGCACACCAAAGAAAAGGAGCCGGGACTAGAGGCAGCAGCATCGTCGACAAGCGGATGGGCTCAACCTCCACCGCCAATGACGATTGCTGACCGGACGCAATAGTAGGAGCATACCAAGCCCGTGGGCCCACGGGCCCGTCCGGGCCATCAAAGGCCCGTAAAGCTCCCGCCTTCGCGTTGTAGCAGGCACGCCGTTGGCGTCACCGCTCCCAGTCTGAGCTGCTCCTCCTCCTCACCGCGTAGAGGACACGAAGTCACACCGGGGGGGGGGGGCGACTGCTAGGACCCAGATGGGGCCCGCATGGCTCAGATCTGAGCCGGGGGCACGCCGCCAGTCACGCCACGCCACCAAGCCGCCCCGCTGCCACCTCGCCCGCCGCCGGTAGCCTGGCCGCCGCCTAGCCGATCAGCATCGTCGCCGCCCCCCACCCCGGGAAGGAAGGACGTGTGTGCAGGAAGAGGACATCCCGCCGCCACCAACACCACCCGGGCCAGAGCCGGGGGCACCCGTAGGCGGCGGTGTGGGGGGACAGGGTAGGAGGGGCCGAAGTGGAGGGCCGCATGCCGCCCCAACCGCCTCCCGGGGAGGCGGCACGAGGGTGGATCCGGGGGAGGGAAGGGAAGAGCAGAGGGAGGAGAGCCCGGATCCGGCCGGTGTGCGGCTAGATCCGCCGGACCGCCGGGATCGAGCAGGAAAGGAGGCGACGGTGATGGTCTTGGGGTGGGGGGAGAGACCAGTATAATTGATTTCTTTGCTAGGGAAATTGCTCTTAGCTAAGCTAGTGGCAGTGACCCTTTGCTATGCACGATGGCTCAAGTATACAAGTATAACCTTTCTTTACTTTCGAGTGTTATTGTAGAATCAAATAGGAAGTTTATTTTTTATTTGTCCAGATTGAGATCACTTGTTTCCTCGGAAGGGGCATTTTGGCCCATAAATCCTAAACCCTTGAGAAGAAAAAATTGGCCTCGGGAGCCAAATTGAATTTCCGTGTTTCCTCATTCTTCTTTGGTGGCTGATGCACACATTGGCGCGGATCATACTCCTCTCCTCCTTGACTCTCGTGACTTGATAACTTATATTAAGCCTAGATTTCAATTTGATTCTGTCAGGTTGACCCCGTTAGGTCTATGCTATATCGGTGTTTATTTATCCAGATTGGGATCACATGTTTCCTCGTTCTTCATTGGTGGCTGATGCACACATTGGCTCGGATTATACCCCTCTCCTCCTTGACTCTTGTGACTTGACTGTTTGTATTAAGCCTAGATTTCATTTTGAATCTTCTTCGTTGCTCATAGAAGGCATCGTGCCATTTTTTTTGATAAAATTTCTACCCTCATATCTTCCAACCTAGATCTTTTGGGCCTATAGATCAATGGTGTTTTTTGTTCTCAAAACATGCGAGAATTTCTGAAAGGTTGGGGTGCCAAACATGTGGCTCATGCGCGTATAGTTAAATTAACACTCTTTGATCAAATAAAAAACTCTGATGTTATTGCCGCTCAATTGGTTTATCACACTCTGGTTGGGCCTAGAGATACGCCCTAGAAGTTGCTATTATGGAGATTCATCAACTGGAGAAGGCGTACTCGCAACATCGTAGTTGTTTATCTCTTAAAGGGGATGCTATTACCTTTTTGCATTGCTAATGGGTAACGGTGCAGTCGTTCTATTGTTTGCCTTAACATCATTGGGGAAATGATCTCTAACCCTGCTCCCATTACGGATCATGTTTATACCTTCTTTTCTTTCCCCCTCCCTGTTGAACCCCTTCTGGTTTTTCCATCTCTCCTTGCCTTTGGTCTTCTGATGCAATGGTTTCTATTGTTGAGAATGCTTGTCCTATGTGTGTGATGTCTACTACACAACCTTCTTCTTGTAGACGTTGTTGGGCCTCCAAGTGCAAAGGTTTGTAGGACAGTAGCAAATTTCCCTCAAGTGGATGACCTAAGGTTTATCAATCCGTAGGAGGCGTAGGATGAAGATGGTCTCTCTCAAGCAACCCTGCAACCAAATAAAAAAGAGTCTCTTGTGTCCCCAACACACCCAATACAATGGTAAATTGTATAGGTGCACTAGTTCAGCAAAGAGATAGTGATACAAGTGGTATATGGATGGTAGATAATAGTTTTTGTAATATGAAAATATAAAAACATCAAGGTAACGAATGATAAAAGTGAGCGTAAACGGTGTTGCAATGCTAGGAAACAAGGCCTAGGGTTCATACTTTCACTAGTGCAAGTTCCCTCGACAATAATAACATAATTGGATCACATAACTATCCCTCAACATGCAACAAAGAGTCACTCCAAAGTCACTAATAGCGGAGAACGAACGAAGAGATTATGGTAGGGTACGAAACCACCTCAAAGTTATTCTTTCCAATCAATCTGTTGGGCTATTCCAATAAGGGTCACAAAAAGCCCTAGAGTTCGTACTAGAATAACACCTTAAGACACAAATTAACCAAAACCCTAATGTCACCTAGATACTCCAATGTCACCTCAAGTATCTGTGGGTTTGATTATACGATATGCATCACACAATCTCAGATTCATCTATTCAACCAACAGAAAGAACCTCACAGAGTGCCCCAAAGTTTCTACCGGAGAATCACGACGAAAATGTGTGCCAACCCCTATGCATAGGTTTATGGGCGGAACCCGCAAGTTGATCACCAAAACATACATCAAGTGAATCACATGATATCCCATTGTCACCACAGATACGCACGGCAAGACATACATCAAGTGTTCTCAAATCTTTAAAGACTCAATCCGATAAGATAACTTCAAAGGGGAAACTCAATCCATTACAAGAGAGTAGAGGGGGGAAGAAACATCATAGGATCCAAATATAATAGCAAAGCTCGCGATACATCAAGATCGTATCACCTCAAGAACATGAGAGAGAGAGAGAGAGATCAAACACATAGCTACTGGTACATACCCTCAGCCCCGAGGGAGAACTACTCCCTCCTCGTCATGGAGAGCACCGGGATGACGAAGATGGCCACCGGAGAGGGATTGCCCCCTCCGGCAGGGTGCCAGAACGGGTCTAGATTGGTTTTCAGTGGCTACAGAGGCTTCTGGCAGCGGAACTCCCGATCTATTGTGCTCCCCGATCGTTTTAGGGTATATGGAGATATATAGGCGGAAGAAGTACGTCAGGGGGCCACGAGGGGCCCACGAGGGTGGAGGGCGCGCCCAGGGGGGTGGGCGCGCCCCCTACCTCGTGGCTTCCTCGAAGCTTCCTTGACGTGGACTCCAAGTCTCCCGGGTTGCTTTCCTTCCAAAAATAAGTTCCGTGAAGTTTCAGGTCAATTGGACTCCGTTTGATTTTCCTTTTCTGCGATACTCTAAAACAAGGAAGAAATAGAAAGTGGCACTGGGCTCTAGGTTAATATGTTAGTCCAAAAAATCATATAAAATAGCATATAAAGGCATATAAAACATCCAAGGTTGATAATATAGTAGCATGGAACAATCAAAAATTATAGATACGTTGGAGACGTATCAGCATCCCCAAGCTTAATTACTGCTCGTCCTCGAGTAGGTAAATGATAAAAACAGAATTTTTGATGTGGAATGCTACCTAACATATTTCTCTAAGTAATTATTCTTTATTTTAGCATAAATGTTCAGATCCATAAGATTCAAGACAAAAGTTTAATATTGACATAGAAACAATAATGCTTCAAGCATACTAACTAAGGAATCATGTCTTCTCAAAATAACATGGCCAAAGAAAGTTCATCCCTACAAAATCATATAGTTTGGTCATGCTCCATTTTCGTCACACAAGAATGCTCTTATCATGCACAACCCCGATGACAAGCCAAGCAATTGTTTCATACTTTATTAATCTTAAACTCATAAACCTTCACGCAACACATGAGCACGAGCCATGGACATAGCATTATGGGTGGAATAGAATATGATGATGGGGGTTATGTGGAGAAGACAAAAAGGAGAAAGTCTCACATCGACGCGGCTAATCAATGGGCTAGGGAGATGCCCATCAATTGATGTCAATGCAAGGAGTAGGGATTGCCATGCAACGGATGCACTAGAGCTATAAATGTATGAAAGCTCAACAAAAGAAAGTAAGTGGGTGTGCATCCAACTTGCTTGCTCACGAAGACCTAGGGCACTTGAGGAGGCCCATTGTTGGAATATACAAGCCAAGTTCTATAATGAAAAATTCCCACTAGTATATGAAAGTGACAAAACAAGAGACTCTCTATCATGAGGATTATGGTGCTACTTTGAAGCACAAGTGTGGCAAAGGATAGTAGCATTGTTCCTTCTCTCTTTTTCTCTCATTTTTTGGGGCCTTCTCTTTTTTATGGCCTTTCTCCCCTTTTTTGGGCATTCTCCTTTTTTATGGCCTTTCTCTTTTTTTCCTCACTTGGGACAATGCTCTAGAAAATGATGATCATCACACTTCTATTTATTTACAACTCAATGATTACAACTCGATACTAGAACAAAGATATGACTCTATATGAATGCCTCCGGCGGTGTACCGGGATATGCAATGAACCAAGAGTGACATGTATGAAAGAATTATGAATGGTGGCTTTGCCACAAATACTATGTCAATTACATGATCATGCTAAGCAATATGACAATGATGAATGTGTCATGATAAACGGAATGGTGGAAAGTTGCATGGCAATATATCTCGGAATGGCTATGGAAATGCCATAATAGGTAGGTATGGTGGCTGTCTTGAGGAAGATATAATGAGGTTTATGTGTGAAAGAGCGTATCATATCACGGGGTTTGGATGCACCGGCGAAGTTTGCACCAACTCTCAATGTGAGAAAGGGCAATGCACGGTATCGAAGAGGCTAGTAATGATGGAAGGGTGAGAGTGCGTACAATCCATGGACTCAACATTAGTCATAAAGAACTCACATACTTATTGCAAAAATCTACAAGTCATCAAAAACCTTGGCACTACGCGCATGCTCCTAGGGGGATAGATTGGTAGGAAAAGACTATCGCTCGTCCCCGACCGCCACTCATAAGGAAGACAATCAAAGAACACCCTATCTTTCAAATTTGTTACATAACGTTTACCATACATGCATGCTACGGGACTTGCAAACTTCAACACAAGTCTTCCTAAAATTCACAACTACTCAACTAGCACTACTTTGATATTATTACCTCCATATCTCAAAACAATCATCAAGTATCAAACTTCTCATAGTATTCAATGCACTCTATATGAAAGTTTTTATTATACCCATCTTGGATGCCTATCATATTAGGACTAGATTCATAACCAAAGCAAACTACCATGCTATTCTAAAGACTCTCAAAATAATATAAGTGAATCACGAGAGTTCATCTATTTCTTCAAAATAAAACTACCACCATGCTCTAAAAGATATAAGTGAAGTACTAGAGCAAACAACAAACTACTCCGAAAGATATAAGTGAAGATCAATGAGTAGTTGAATAATTATGCAACTATGTGAAGACTCTCTAACATTTAATAATTTCAGATCTTGGTATTTTATTCAAGCAGCAAGCAAAACTAAAGAAAATAAAATGACGCTCCAAGCAAAACACATATCAAGTGGCGAATAAAAATATAGCTCCAAGTAAAGTTACCGATGAACGAAGACGAAAGAGGGGATGTCTTCCGGTGCATCCCCAAGATTAGGCTCTTGGTTGTCTTTTATTATTACCTTGGGGTGCCTTGGGCATCCCCAAGTTTAGGCTCTTGCCACTCCTTATTCCATAGTTCATCAAATCTTTACCCAAAACTTGAAAACTTCACAACACAAAACTTAACAGAAAACTCGTAAGCTCCGTTAGCGAAAGAAAACAAAACACCACTTCAAGGTACTGTAATGAACTCATTCTAAATTCATATTGGTATAATATCTACTGTATTCCAACTTCTCTATGGTTCATACCCTCCGATACTACTCATAGATTCATCAAAATAAGCAAACAACACATCGAAAATAGAACCTGTCAAAACCAGAACAGTCTGTAGTAATCTGGATTAAACGTATACTTCTGGAACTCATAAAATTCTCAAATAAATTTCTGGACGTGAGGAATTTATCTATTAATCATATTCAAAAATAATTAACTAAATAGCACTCTCCAATAAAAATGGAAGCAATTCTCGTGAGCGCTAAAGTTTCTGTTTTTTACAGCATGATCATAAAGACTTCACCCAAGTCTTCCCAAAGGTTCTACTTGGCACAAACACTAATTAAAACATAAAACCACATCTAAACAGAGGCTAGATGAATTATTTATTACTAAACAGGAGCAAAAGGCAAGGAACTAAAATAAAATTGGGTTGCCACCCAACAAGCGCTATCGTTTAACGCCCCTAGCTAGGCATGATGATTTCAATGATGCTCACATAAAAGATAAGAATTGTAACATAAAAAGAGCATCATGAATAATATGGCTAGCACATTTAAGTCTAACCCACTTCCTATGTATAGGGATTTTGTGAGCAAACAACTTGTGGGAACAAGAATCAACTTGCATAGGAAGGTAAAACAAGCATAACTTCAAAACTTTAAGCACATAGAGAGGAAACTTGATATTATTGCAATTCCTACAAGCATAAGTTCCTCCCTCATAATAATTTTCAGTAGCATCATGAATGAATTCAACAATATAACCAGCACCTAAAGCATTCTTTTCATGATCTACAAGCATAGAAATTTTATTACTCTCCACATAAGCAAATTTCTTCTCTTGAATAGTAGTGGGAGCAAACTCAACAAAATAATTATCATGTGAGGCATAATCCAATTGAAAACTAAAATCATGATGAAAAGTTTCATGGATATCATTATTCTTTATAGCATACAAGCCATCACAATAATCATCATAGATAGCAACTTTGTTCTCATAATCAATTGGAACCTCTTCCGAAATAGTGGATTCATCTCTAAATAAAGTCATGACCTCTTCAAATCCACTTTCATCAATATAATCATCATAAATAGGAGGCATGCTTTCATCATAATAAATTTTCTCATCAAAACTTGGGGGACAAAAAATATCATCTTCATCAAACATAGCATCCCCAAGCTTGTAGCTTTGCATATCATTAGCATCATAGATATTCAAGGAATTCATACTAACAACATTGCAATTATGCTCATCATTCAAATATTTATTGCCAAACATTTCAATGCATTCTTCTTCTAACACTTTGGCACAATTTTCCTTTCCATCATACTCATGAAAGATATTAAAAAGATGAAGCGTATGAGGCAAACTTAATTCCATTTTTTGTAATTTTTTTATAAACTAAATTAGTGATAAAATAAGAAACTAAAAGACTCGATTGCAAGATCTAAAGATATACCTTCAAGCACACACCTCCCCGGCAACGGTGCCAGAAAAGAGCTTGATGTCTACAACACAACCTTCTTCTTGTAGATGTTTTTGGGCCTCCAAGTGCAGAGGTTTGTAGGACAGTAGCAAATTTCCCTCAAGTGGATGACCTAAGGTTTATCAATCCGTAGGAGGCGTAGGATGAAGATGGTCTCTCTCAAGCAACCCTGCAACCAAATAACAAAGAGTCTCTTGTGTCCCCAACACACCCAATACAATGGTAAATTGTATAGGTGCACTAGTTCGGCGAAGAGATAGTGATACAAGTGGTATATGGATGGTAGATAATAGTTTTTGTAATATGAAAATATAAAAATAGCAAGGTAACGAATGATAAAAGTGAGCGTAAACGGTATTGCAATGCTAGGAAACAAGGCCTAGGGTTCATACTTTCACTAGTGCAAGCTCCCTCGACAATAATAACATAATTGGATCACATAACTATCCCTCAACATGCAACAAAGAGTCACTCCAAAGTCACTAATAGCGGAGAACGAACGAAGAGATTATGGTAGGGTACGAAACCACCTCAAAGTTATTCTTTCCAATCAATCCGTTGGGCTATTCCAATAAGTGTCACAAACAACTCTAGAGTTCGTACTAGAATAACACCTTAAGACACAAATCAACCAAAACCCTAATGTCACCTAGATACTCCAATGTCACCTCAAGTATCCGTGGGTATGATTATACGATATGCATCACACAATCTCAGATTCATCTATTCAACCAACACATAGAACCTCAAAGAGTGCCCCAAAGTTTCTACCGGAGAATCACGACGAAAATGTGTGCCAACCCCTATGCATAGGTTCATGGGCGGAACCCGCAAGTTGATCACCAAAACATACATCAAGTGAATCACATGATATCCCATTGTCACCACAGATACGCACGGCAAGACATACATCAAGTGTTCTCAAATCTTTAAAGACTCAATCCGATAAGATAACTTCAAAGGGGAAACTCAATCCATTACAAGAGAGTAGAGGGGGGAAGAAACATCATAGGATCCAAATATAATAGCAAAGCTCGCGATACATCAAGATCGTATCACCTCAAGAACACGAGAGAGAGAGAGAGAGAGAGAGAGAGAGATCAAACACATAACTACTGGTGCATACCCTCAGCCCCGAGGGAGAACTACTCCCTCCTCGTCATGGAGAGCACCGGGATGATGAAGATGGCCACCGGAGAGGGATTGCCCTCTCCGGCAGGGTGCCGGAATGGGTCTAGATTGGTTTTCGGTGGCTACGGAGACTTCTGGCGGCGGAACTCCCAATCTATTGTGCTCCCCGATCGTTTTAGGGTATATGGAGATATATAGGCGGAAGAAGTACGTCAGGGGGGCCACGAGGGGCCCACGAGGGTGGAGGGCGCGCCCAGGGGTTTGGCGCGCGCCCCTACCTCTTGGCTTCCACGAAGCTTCCTTGACGTGGACTCCAAGTCTCCCGGGTTGCTTTCCTTCCAAAAATAAGTTCCGTGAAGTTTCAGGTCAATTGGACTCCATTTGATTTTCCTTTTCTGCGATACTCTAAAATAAGGAAAAAACAAAAACTGGCACTGGGCTCTAGGTTAATAGGTTAATCCCTAAAATCATATAAAATAGCATATAAAGGCGTATAAAACATCCAAGATTGATAGTATAATAGCATGAAACAATAAAAAATTATAGATACGTCGGAGACGTATCAGTGTGACGCCCCCGACTCGATTGTGCACTAATCATACACGCAAATGTGCGCGATCAAGATCAGAGACTCATGGGATGATAGCAACTCTAGACACAAATCAAACATAAAGCTTTGTATTAAAAGCCAGGGCCACAAAGGCTCGAATACATAAGTCAGCAGGAGCAACAACATCTGAGTACAGACATAAGTAAACAAGTATGCCTTAAGAAGGCTAAGAAAAACAACGATATCTAGATCGAAAAGGCGCAGGCCTCCTACTTGGGGACTCCTAACTACTCCTAGTCATCGGTGGTCTCCACATAGTAGTAGGCTCCCTCGGCGTAGTAGTCATCGGCGGGATCAGCTGACTCCTTGGCTCCTTCATCTGATCGCAGCAATCAGGTAGAGGGAAAAAGGTAGCAAAGCAACCGTGAGTACTCACCCAAAGTACTCGCAAGATTTACATCAGATCTATACTAAGTATGCATCAGTATCAAAGGAACATGGCTATATCTTTGGACTAAAAATACAGAAATGCCAGAAAAGAAGGGAAGACCTAGCCTATCGAAGACTAGTATCTTGCAACATTACAAGAGTGCGGATTAGTATATTATAAAATAACAAGTATATTTTAGTAACCCCAAGAGATCCTTCCTCAACTCCCTGTGAGAAAGCGATCCCGGATCCATAATATCCTTTTAGTGTCTCAACTATACAGTTCTAGTTGTAGTAGATCGGGATACAACTCCGAGTGTCTGTTACCGTGGACACGGCTATTCCAATAGATCATCTTCCCTGTAGGGGTGCATGCTACCTCTTGAGCATGCGTTGGTTGTCCCTTGAAGAGGAAAGGGTGATGCAGCAAAGTAGCATAAGTATTTCACTTAGTTTTTGAGAACCAAGGTATCAATCCAGTAGGAGACTACACGCAAGTCGCCTAGTACCTGCACAAACAAATAAGAACCTCACAACCAACGCGATAAAGGGGTTGTCAATCCCTTCACGGCCACTTGCAAAAGTGAGATCTGATAAAGATAATAAGATAAATATTTTTGGTATTTTTGTTGTATAGATTGAAAATAAATATTGCAAAATAAATAGTAAACTAGAATTGTAGATCGGAAACTTATATGATGTAAAGTAGACCCGGGGGCCATAGGTTTCACTAGTGGCTTCTCTCAAGATAGCATATATTACGGTGGGTGAACAAATTACTGCCGAGCAATTGATAGAAAAGTGCATAGTTATGATGATATCTAGGCATGATCATGCACATAGGTATCACGTCCATGTCAAGTAGACCTAAACGATTCTGCATCTACTACTATTACTCCACACATCGACCGCTATCCAGCATGCATCTAGAGTATTAAGTTCATAAGAACAGAGTAACGCATTAGGCAAGATGACATGATGTAGATGGATAAACTAAAACAATATGAACCCCATCTTTTTATCCTCGATGGCAACAATGCAATACGTACCTTGCTGCCCCTACTGTCACTGGGAAAGGACACCGCAAGATTGAACCCAAAGCTAAGCACTTCTCCCATTGCAAGAAAGATCAATCTAGTAGGCCAAACCAAACTGATAATTCGAAGAGACTTGCAAAGATATCAAATCATGCATATAACAATTCAGAGAAGAATCAAATATTGTTCATAGATAATCTTAATCATAAACCCACAATTCATCGGATCTCGGCAAACACATCGCAAAAAGAATTACATCGAATAGATCTCCAAGAACATCGAGGAAAACTTTGTATTGAGAACCAAAGAGAGAGAGAGAGAGAGAGAGAGAGAGAGAGAGAGAGAAAGAGAAGAGGCTATCTAGCTAATAACCATAGACCTGAAGGTCTATGGTAAACTACTCACACATCATCGGAGATGCTATGGTGTTGATGTAGAAGCCCTCCGTGATTGAATCCCCCTCTGGCAAATCGCCGAAAAAGGTCCCTAGATGGGATCTCACGGGTACAGAAGGTTGCGGCGGTGGAAAAGTGGTTTCGTGGCTCTCCTGGATGTTTTCAGGGTATAAGTGTATATATAGACGAAGGAAGTAGGTCGGTGGAGCTACGAGGGGCCCACGAGGGCGGGGGCGCGCCGCCCTACCTCGTGGCCGCCTCGTTGCTTCCTTGACCTCCACTCCAAGTCTTCTGGATTGCGTTTGTTCCAAAAAAAGATCCTCGCGAAGGTTTCATTCCGTTTGGATTCCGTTTGATATTCCTTTTCTGCGAAACACTGAAATAGGCAAAAAACAGCAACTAGCACCGGGCCTCCGGTTAATAGGTTAGTCCAAAAAATAATATAAAAATGCATATTAAAGCCTATTAAACATCCAAAACAGATAATATAATAGCATGTAACAATTAAAAATTATAGATACGTTGGAGACGTATCAGCATCCCCAAGCTTAATTCATGCTCGTCCTCGAGTAGGTAAATGATAAAAATAGAATTTTTGATGTGGAATGCTACCTAACATAATTTTCAATGTAATTTTCTTTATTGTGGCATGAAATATTCATATCCGAAATATTCAAGACAAAAGTTTAATATTGACATAAAAATAATAATACTTCAAGCATACTAATAAAGCAATCATGTCTTCTCAAAATAACATGGCCAAAGAAAGTTATCCCTACAAAATCATATAGTCTGGCTATGCTCTATCTTCATGACACAAAATATTTAAATCATGCACAAACCCGATGACAAGCCAAGAAATTGTTTCATACTTTTGATGTTCTCAAACTTTTTCAATCTTCATGCAATACATGAGCATGAGCCATGGACATAGCACTATAGGTGGAATAGAATGGTGGTTGTGGAGAAGACAAAAAGGAGAAGATAGTCTCACATCAACTAGGCGTATCAACGGGCTATCGATATGCCCATCAATAGATATCAATGTGAGTGAGTAGGGATTGCCATGCAACAGATGCACTAGAGCTATAAGTGTATGAAAGCTCAACAAAAGAAACTAAGTGGGTGTGCATCCAACTCGCTTTCTCATGAAGACCTAGGCATTTTGAGGAAGCCCATCATTGGAATATACAAGCCAAGTTCTAAAATGAAAAATTCCCACTAGTATATGAAAGTGACAAAATAAGAGACTCTCTATCATGAAAATCATGGTGCTACTTTGAAGCACAAGTGTGGAAAAAGGATAGTAACATTGCCCCTTCTTTTTTTCTCTCATTTTTTTATTTCGGCCTTTTTTCTCTTTTTATGGCCTCTTTTTTTTTTTGTCCGGAATCTCATCCCGACTTGTGGGGGAATCATAGTCTCCGTCATCCTTTCCTCACATGGGACAATGCTCTAATAATGATGATCACCACACTTTTATTTACCTACAACTCAAGAATTATAACGATACTTAGAACAAAATATGACTCTATGTGAATGCCTCCGGCAGTGTACCGGGATATTAAATGAATCAAGAGTGACATGTATGACAATGACGAAGCATGTCATAATAAATGAAATGGTGGAAAGTTGCATGACAATATATCTCGGAATGGCTATGGAAATGCCATAATAGGTAGGTATGGTGGCTGTTTTGGGGTAGGTATATGGTGGGTCTATGGTACCGGTGAAAGTTGTGCGGTACTAGAGAGGCTAGCAATGGTGGAAGGGTGAGAGTGCGTATAATCCATGGACTCAACATTAGTCATAAAGAAATCACATACTTATTGCAAAAATTTATTAGTTATCGAAACAAAGTACTACGCGCATGCTCCTAGGGGGTAGATTGGTAGGAAAAGACCATAGCTCGTCCCCGACCACCACTCGTAAGGAAGACAATCAATAAATAAATCATGCTCCGACTTCATCACATAACGGTTCACCATACGTGCATGCTACGGGAATCACAAACTTTAACACAAGTATCTCTCAAATTCACAACTACTCAACTAGCTTGACTCTAATATTACCATCTTCATATCTCAAAACAATCATCAAGTATCAAACTTCTCATAGTATGCAATGCACTTTATATGAAAGTTTTTATTATACCCATCTTGGGTGCCTATCATATTAGGACTAATTTCATAATCAAAACAAATTACCATGTTGTTCTAAAAGACTCTCAAAATAATATGAGAGATCAATAATTTCTATAAAATAAAATCACCACCGTGCTCTAAAAATATATAAGTGAAGAACTAGAGCAAAATTATCTAGTTCAAAAGATATAAGTGAAGCACATAGAGTATTTTAATAAATTCCGATTCATGTGTGTCTCTCCAAAAGGGTGTGTACGGCAAGGATGATTGTGGTAAACTAAAAAGCAAAGACTCAAATCATACAAGACGCTCCAAGCAAAACACATAGCATGTGGTGAATAAAAATATAGCCTCAAGTAAAGTTACCGATAGATGAAGACGAAAGAGGGAATGCCTTCCGGGGCATCCCCAAGCTTAGGCTTTTGGTTGTCCTTGAATTTTACCTTGGGGTGCCTTGGGCATCCCCAAGCTTAGGCTCTTGCCACTCCTTATTCCAAAATCCATCAAATATTTACCCAAAAACTTGAAAACTTCACAACACAAAACTCAACAGAAAATCTCATGAGCTCCGTTAGTATAAGAAAACAAACCAGCACTTTAAGGTACTGTAATCAACTCATTCTTTATTTATATTGGTGTTAAACCTACTGTATTACAACTTCTCTATGGTTCATACCTAATACGTCTCCGTCGTATCTACTTTTCCAAACACTTTTTGCCCTTGTTTTGGACTCTAACTTGCACGATTTGAATGGAACTGACCTAAACTGACATTGTTTTCAGCAGAATTGCCATGGTGTTATTTTTGTGAAGAAATAAAAGTTCTCGGAATGACCTAAAGATCAATGGAGATTATTTTTGGAATATATAAAAAATACTGGCGAAAAGATCCACGTCAGGAGGCCCACACCCTGTCCACAAGGGTGGGGGGCGCGCCCCCCTGCCTCGTGGGCCCCCTGATGCTCCACCAATGTTCATCCTGACTCCATATATTCACGTTTGGGGAGAAAAAAATAAGGAAGAAGGATTCATCGCGTTTACGATAAGGAGCCGCCGCCAAGCCCTAAACTCTCTCCGGAGGGCTGATCTGGAGTCCGTTCGGGGCTCCGGAGAGGGGAATCTGTCGCCATCGTCATCATCAACCTTCCTCCATCACCAATTTTATGATGCTCACCGCCGCACGTGAGTAATTCCATCATAGGCTTGCTGAACGATGATGGGTTGGATGATATTTATCATGTAATCGAGTTAGTTTTGTTAGGATTTGATCCCTATTATCCACTATGTTCTGAGATTGATGTTGTTGTGACTTTGCTATGCTTAATGCTTGTCACTAGGGCCCGAGTGCCATGATTTCAGATCTGAACCTATTATGTTTTCATGAATATATGTGAGTTCTTGATCCTATCTTGCAAGTCTATAGTCACCTATTATGTGTTATGATTCGTTAACCCAGAAGTGACAATAATCGGGATACTTACCGGTGATGACCGTAGTTTGAGAAGTTCATGTATTCACTATGTGTTAATGCTTTGGTCCGGTACTCTATTAAAAGGAGGCCTTAATATCCCTTAGTTTCCAATAGGACCCCGCTGCCACGGGAGGGTAGGAAAAAAGATGTCATGCAAGTTATTTTCCATAAGCACGTATGACTATATTCGGAATACATGCCTACATTACATTGATGAACTGGAGCTAGTTCTGTGTCACTCTATGTTATAACGGTTGCATGATTGATCGCATCCGACATAATTATCCATCACTGATCCATTGCCTACGAGCTTTTCATATATTGTTCTTCGCTTATTTACTTTTCATTGCTACTGTTACACTCACTATAAAACCAAAAATATTACTTCTGCTACCGTTACCACTACTATCATATTACTTTGCTACTAAATACCTTGCTGCAAATATTAAGTTTTCAGGTGTGGTTGAATTGACAACTCAGCTGCTAATACTTGAGAATATTCTTTGGCACCCCTTGTGTCGAATCAATAAATTTGGATTGAATACTCTACCCTCAAAAACTGTTGCGATCACCTATACTTGTGGGTTATCAATACCCCTCGATACTAGCCATAGATTCATCAAAATAAGCAAACAACACAAGAAAAACAGAATCTGTCAAAAAAGGAACAGTCTGTAGCAATCTGTAGGTTCCGAATACTTCTGTAACTCCAAAAATCCTGAGAAATTAGGACATCCTAAATAATTTTTATATTGATCTACTGCAGTTGGAATCGGTATTTTATCGCTCTCTGGTAAAAATGAAAATTATTCTCGTGAGCGCATACTTTCTATTTTTTACAGCAAGATCAAATAACAATCACCCAAGAAGATCCTAAAGGCTTTACTTGGCACAAACACTAATTAAAACATAAAAACACAATCATAACAGAGGATAGATGATTTATTTATTACTAAACAGGAACAAAAAAGCAAGGAACAAAAATAAAATTGGGTTGCCTCCCAACAAGCGCTATCGTTTTACGCCCTTAGCTAGGCATAAAAGCAAGAATAGATCTAGGTATTGCCATCTTTGGTGTTGGGAAAGAGAAGAGAAAATTTCTTATCTATAGCATTTATCCTTCTATTTTGAGAAAGCACATGGCCATTAATGATGGAAAAAAGATTACGGACACTACGAAAATTTGCATCTAAGCTACCCTTCATCTCTTTGATAATTTCATTTTGATAAAAGCACAAAAGAGAGGTGAATTCAACCCTCTCACTCATGGGGTGCCCAAATATAATTTTCATATTTTCACAGGTATCCATGGCATCCCCCTCAAGAAAACCTTCTTCAAAAATAAAATCTAGAACTTTCTTGAACGAAGAGGGTAAGCCAAGATAAAAGCTTTTTAGGTATATCTCAATTTGATATTGGGGCACATAGCTAGCTCGGATCCTTAATAATCTATCCCAAGCATCTTTCAAAGACTCATCAAGCAAATAACGAAAAATGCCGGGATCATCTTCATCGAAATTATCCAAACTCTCATTGATAACCCCGATAGGTCTTTCCATAACATCATTATTTATGAGCTTAGAAAGGACATAGGGTCTATCCAAAGTACTAGAACTTGGGAGAGAACCCTTACCCCTTTTCGATTCGGCCATGGTGAAAGAAAGGCAAACGGGAAAGAGACGAATAAAATGGCAAGGGTGAAATGGGGGAGAGGAAAACGAGAGACAAATGGCAAATAATGTAATGTGAGGGATAAGAGTTTGTGAAGGATACCTGGTATGTCTTGACTTGAGCGTAGATCTCCCCGGCAACGGCGCCAGAAATCCTTCTTGCTACCTCTTGAGCATGCGTTGGTTTTCCCTTGAAGAGGAAAGGGTGATACAACAAAGTAGCGTAAGTATTTCCCTCCGTTTTTGAGAACCAAGATATCAATCCAGTAGGAGACTGCACGCAAGTCGCCTAGTACCTGCACAAACAAATAAGAACCTCGCAACCAACGCGATAAAGGGGTTGTCAATCTCTTCACGGACACTTGCAAAAGTGAGATCTGATAAAGATAATAAGATAAATATTTTTAGTATTTTTGTTGTATAGATTGAAAATAAAGATTGCAAAATAAATAGTAAACTAGAATTGTAGATCGAAAACTTATATGATGTAAAGTAGACCCGGGGGCCATAGGTTTCACTAGTGGCTTCTCACAAGATAGCATATATTACGATGGATGAATAAATTACTGCCGAGCAATTGATAGAAAAGCGCATAGTTATGATGATATCTAGGCATGATCATGAACATAGGCATCACGTCCATGTCAAGTAGACCGAAACGATTCTGCATCTACTACTATTACTCCACACATCGACTGCTATCCAGCATATATATAGAGTATTAAGTTCATAAAAACAGAGTAACGCATTAGGCAAGATGACATGATGTAGTTTCAATTGTGCCATACAAGTTTCAAAAAATACAAATTCTAATAAAATTCTAAACTAGCAAAATGCATGAGCCACCTGCTAGTTATTCAAGAAATAATTATAGATTACTAAGAAATAGGTTCATCTTATTGTTGTGTGTCTTACATGTTGGTTTGTTCATACACTTCATGTATGGTATCATGTATTGAACCTATCTATGGGGCATTGGAGCCCGAACTTGCGGAGGCTCTGGCTTTATGAAAAGCTGTGTATCTGGCCCGTGAAGAACAATTCTCCAAAGTGATATTTTCCTCAAATTGCCAGTCGCTGGTTACTAGGATTAATTCAAGTATCTTTGACAGTTCCTCCATTGGTACTATGGTCAATGATATAAAGTTTACTTCAAGGAGCTTTGTGTTTGTGGTGTTCAAGCATGTTCGTCGGCAAGTGAATACAGTTGCTCATCTGTTAGCCAAGTCTTGTAAAAATTTGTCTAGTATTGTTGTTTTTCATTCTACTCCGGAGTGTATTCGGGAGACCCTTTGTAACTTTGTCTAAGTGTCTAATAAAGCTGACGTTCTATCAAAAAAATAGATAGCAACAATAGAGGAGCAACACCGTACATGCTCTCCCAAACTTCTTCAAATTCTTTCTTTGACGCTAGATATTGTTGAAAAGAGGGGGGAAGCGGCAGGGCGCATCATCAGCATCGATGCCCTCAAGAAACCCGGCCTCCTGGCAGAACTCGATGGTGTCTGCTATCGTGTCCCTCAGCGGCCGGTGGCTCCACCCCAGCTTCTCCAGCTTTTCAGAGGTCATTGGAGCCGGGTGATCCATGTCATATATGCTCTCCCTGCCAAATGCCGACCGATCAGATTGTCAGTTAATCCTAGACAACAACTACAACAACATATGATGAATCATCACGGGATTAATTAGGATAGAACTCCTACTCAGATATGTAGGGGCACCCAGGGTACATGATCTTGAGCAAACGTAGCAGTTCCCGGACGGTGATGAAGTGTGGCGCGCAGATGTGCTGGCCGGCGGCTCCGGGCGTCTCGTAGAGCAGGAGCAGTGCATCGGCGACGTCGCGAACGTCGACGATGTGCCACAGCTTGTCCCTCACCTGATCAGGGCCTCCTGCATGCACACGTCGAAAACATCGTGAATAGATCAAGAGCAGGGAATGCACGTACTATCGCTGCTTGTTAGGTGAACTCAAATGTGTGAAGTGAAGACGGCTATAGCTAAAACCTTTGAGCAAGTAGATGAGGAACTGGCTACTCGCGTTGACGGTCGGCTGGAGCAGGGGGCCAAACACCAGTGCAGGGTTCAGTGTCACCACGTCGAGCCCGGTTTCACGCCCGTACTCCAGCGCCGCCGCTTCTGCCGCGATCTTGGCAACAGGGTACCAGCTCTGCAAATACATGGTGCAAAATGGTGTCGTCGTGTTTGGATAGAAAAATATACGGTACCACACGTTGTCTCTTAAGTTGTTATTATTACCTCATTGCTCCTACAGAATTCTGTGTCTGACCAACAGCTCTCGTCTCTGATCTTGCCTTGGGGCCAGTCTTTGGGGTTGATCTCCACAGCAACCATGGATGACACGACGACCACTCGTCGGACATTTGCGGCGGAGGCGGCCTTGAGCACGTTCGTGGTGCCGGTAACAGCAGGGCCCAACATTTGTAGCTGCACCATTATGTGTACATGTTAGATATGATTCCACATTATTATCATTTTTTTTGTTTTTCTTAATAATTACTATCTCTGCAAAGAAATATAAGATTTTTTTTGCGGGAAGCAAAGAAATATAAGATTGTTTAGATTACTATAAAGTAGTGATCTAAGAGCATTTCTAGCCCCTCCTTATTGTCCTACCCTTACAAAAGGCCAAAGGAGGTATGTCGTCGGGTCAAAGTCTTTGACCGTTATTTGGTACAGTTACTGATGTGTGGGACACCCGTTGCGGGCCCATCTATCAGTGGTTGCGCGGTCGTAGATTCCTCCATTGCGCATGTATCGACGCGTGGTGGTACACCCCTTGTGGGCTCAGTGGCTGCGCAGCCATAGGTGGCTCCATTGCGCATGTACTGACACATGGGACACCCCTTGCAGGCCCACCCGCCAGTGGCTGCGCGGGTCGTCGTCGCCGTCATTCATGGTGGTGCCGCTCTCCGATGCGTGCGAAATGTAACCCGACAGGCGGATGAGGAGGCACTCCTCCTTCGCGTGGCGGGCGCCCTTGGCGGCGGTGGCCTCCTTCTCTCGTGTGAGGCGCTCTGACTCCTCAAGACCGAGGCGGGGCACCTTCACGTTCTTGCATCGAAGGCGCCACACATCGGGCTCTGCCGTGGTCAACGACCTTCGCATGACCTCGCAGAGGAGTGCCTCCTCTGGGTCGACGGGATGGAGCGCTCTCGCTGGTGAGAAGAGCCAGTCTCCCTCGCGGCCGCCGCCAGTTGTCGCTCGCCCAGGCTGCCTTCTCCGACTCCGGCAAGCGCATCCGCATGGGAGCCACGGGCATGAGCACCCACCGCTGCCCGGGCAGTGCTAGTGCTGGAGGGAAAGGGGGACCCTGGTCTGGATCTGGAGCGGTGCGGAGCTGGAAGGATGGGCGCGGCCCGCCTTCCGCTGGCGGGACATAGGGGAGCTCATTGCAAACGCAACTGAGCTCGAGCTCCCACCGGTGTCCACGCACAAGCGCTGGATGGGATCGTCATTGCACCCAATATGAAGACGCGGAGTGCGAGCCCTTCCTCGTTTTCCGCGTCGCTGCTAGATCCGTCGGATTCCTCCTTCATGAGACCTTCTTAGACCATGGGATCGTCATTGCTGCCAGAGTCCTGGCCGCAGTTGGCCATGGCGGATGGGAGGGGAAGGGTCAGGGAGGAATCGGAGGAGCCGAGGGAAGCAGATGAGACGAGTATGGACTGGGAAAGTAGGTTTGACTAGGGTTTCGTCCTATTGGGTGCGGATTTTGTGGGGCGACGCGGGCCATAGCAGGCGGGCATGTCCAGACGTCTTCATATCCGCCCCAGATTTGGGCCTGATATGAGAAGTGCCGGTTAGTCCTGGCGTTTGGACCGGCTCTTGGGGAAGCCAGTTGGGTGGCGTTTTTGTGTCCAGACACTGATCGGGCATCCTGTCAGGACGTTTGGGGCAGGTGTATCGGGATCCTGTTTTAGATGCTCTAAAGTGCTCATATTAAACTCATTTCTTTGTTCAAGCTAAGAAATGAATTGATCTGGAGCGGCTCAAGAGCCTCGAGGTTTTGGTTTCGCCAATAGAGTATGGATGGAAGAACTAACAGAACTAACATCGTCCCTTAGATCTCATAACAGAACTAACGGCTCCTTTAATTTTGGAAATTTCTCTTTTCTTAGTTAATGGATGGAAGAGAACATCTCTACCAGCCTTTGCACGGCTGTACCCGTTGGTATACGTCCCAAACAAGGTATGCAACTTTGCTTACCTCTGGATCGGTTAATTCTCCTGAAGGAACAGGAGTCGCCACATGGAAAACTCCACGGCATCCGGAAATGGCAGCTGCCATTGCATCATAGTCAAGGAGATCAGCCTTGAAAAGCTTGAGGTTGCTAGCAGCATTATCTAAGCGCCTTAGATGGGCAGTCTTCTTATCACCTGAAACATCAAGAGAATTGAAACAGGAACGCCTTCATGTATATTGTACCATATTCATATGTCGTCTGATATGTACCAGTTACGATGAACAATTTTCAAATACAGGCTGAACATTTTTTACAAACACGATGATTGTTTCTCAAATACACGAGAACATTTTTAAAATACACGAGGAACAATTTTAAATACACTACTAACAACGTGTATTTCCAAAACACTATTAATTTTTAAACACACCATGAACAATTTAAATACATGATGGACATTTTTAAGACATGGTGAGCATTTTTTGAAATACAGTTTGAATATTTTTTAAAAACATGATGATTATTTTAATACACGACGAACATTTTAAGGAAAACGAATACTTTTTAAATATATGAAGAATACTCTTTTCATACACACGTAGTCCCTTTGTATCAACAGTGTGGGGAACGGCGAGGTAGTTGAGTTACGTGTGGGGAAAGTGCTGTGGGATGAATACAATACTAGCACAGATTCAGGTAACGAGCGCCATGTAGCTCGTCCTCCAATAGATATTCTCGTTATATTTACATCTATAGTATGTCGGAACTGCCGTTTTGGCTTTGGATGTATATACATTTTTTTCTTCTTAAATACACACGAGTGTGCGTATCATTTTTATAAAAAAAAGGGGGAAAGACTTCCCATCCATGGTGTTACAATGTTATTTACACGGCTCACACATCCGCCTTCACACGGAGTAGTTACATGAGGCGATTACTCACCCAACCCCCCACCTTACTAGTCCCGCAAACATTCCATCTAAGTCCCCTTGCAAAAGCTCTGCTTGCCTGCAAGCCCTGCATATACACCCTATCCGCCCCTCTCGCGCTTTTCTTTCAATGCACGCGCCGTTTACCACGTCGCATTCATGTCGACCTAGAGCACGGAGCTGCCGGCGTTGTTGTCGCGATGTGACCGGAGGGAGGAAGGGCGGCGCTGACTGGCGCGACGTCTCGGGAGCCGCTGCTTCTATGCACACGCAGCTTTCTGAGGAACAGACTACGGCCGTTGCGCCGCATTGAAGCGGCCGACCGGCCCTTTGCATGGCCTGGCCACGGCTATATAAGCCGTGCTCCGGCATCATCCACATTGCAATCTATCCTCTTTCTCCTCCTCCCCTTTCCCCGCTCATTTCCCTCGACAACTCCGGCGATGCGCAAGTTCTGGGCGTCGGCGCCAGCATGCGGCGGTTCCGGGGCGGGCTCGAACGGATCGTGGCGACACCGTCCTCGAACTCCGAGGTCGTCGTCCTCATTGGTGGGCGGCTCGTTGGCAAAGGCGGAGATCGTCATCTCCTCCGACAACGAGAAGGACCAGCCATCGCCGCAGCAGCAGCTGTCCGCGCCGACGATGGCGAGCCAGGTGTACGCCGCCACCGACACGGAGTACGAGGAGGAGATGGAGCTGATGCTTCGTCGCTCCATGCTCCACCTCAACAGCCCGGCTCGACCACCGGGGACGCTCCTCTCGTGAAGCCGGAGCCGGCATCCCCTCCTCGCTCTCTGCCATGCAAACACGACGTCCAAATAGGACACCGCGTGAAGGAAAAGCGGCTCTCGCCGCCTCCCCATCACGTGAAGGAGGAGCGGTTCTTGCTGCTGCCCCGACGCTTCATCAAGGATGAGCGCCGCTCGCCGCCGCCCCGGCGCGTCGTCAAGGAGGAGCACCGCGCACCTCCGCCCCTGCTCAGTGCGATCGCGACGAAGGTGCGCGGTCGCATTCTCTACTACCTCGGCAGCGGCGGGCGCGTCGGCAGCTGTTCGTCGTCCCGAAGCGCCCTGACAGTGCAGGAGTATGCCGACAGGGAGCAGCGCCGGCGGGACAGGCACAACGCCGCGCGCCGGTCCAAGTTTGCGGACTCTGACGTCCCACCGCCACACATCGCGGTTGACCTGAACCTGGCATACACCTGGGCCCTGGACCGCTCCGTGATGACGTCGGAGACGTCCAAGCACCGTCTCCGCCACCTCGATGAGGAAATGACCAAGTACAGCGAGGAATGGTCTCTCAGCGAGATCGCTGCCTCCTTCCAAGGACCGCAACCCTCTCCCCAAGCCCACGTCCTCGGTGGCCGCGGCCGCACTGCGAACGACGCAAGAGGAGGCGGAGAGGATCATTCACGAGCGTCGGGCGGTTGCCAGGAAGCCCTGTCACGACGCCGCCACCTTCCACCGCCCGAAGCCCAACTTCGACGACTCCAACGCCAGATCGGGCGAAGATGACGGAGGAGGAGCCGCCTGCCAACCCGGCATGGCCTACGAGATCATCGCCAAGTATAGTGTAATTTAGGATTTTATTTTAAGGTTTTTACTTCATCGGACGAAATATCGTCCGGCTTTATGTACAAATTATCCTAATTTAAATGAAATCCACCGTGTTTATATTAAAATTCGCCAAGTTTGCATGAATTTTGTCCGGTTGGTTCGAATTGTTGTTAAAATGTACTCTTTCCGTCCGAAAATACTTGTCATCAAAAAGAATAAAAAGGGATGTATGAATGGAGTATGCAGCTACGGTTAGATGACAGCCTTCCGCATCCTTGTCGGCGGACCTTCTATCCGCGGAAGAAGATTTACGGGTTGCCGTTATTGTTAGGTAATATTCCATTAGTCTCAAAAAGCTTGTCATAATTTTTTTTAGATATGGATATATCTAGACACATTTTAGTGTTAGATACATCTGAATCTAGATAAATCTAACACAAGCTTTTTGGAACGAAGCTGATATGATTTAGCAATTAATATGATTTAGCGACAAAACTAATATGAAATGGAGGGAGGGAGTACATAAAAACAACTCATATATTTCCATTACATGTCATTATGCATGGAGGATGTGCACGTACCAAGATCGCGGACGGCGCCGTGGACGGTGTAGCCGCGGGAGAGTAGGAGCTTGACGAGCCACGAGGCGATGAACCCGGCGGCGCCGGTCACGCACACCGTCTCCCCTTTCCCTCCCTCCATACGCCCGACCATGGCTGAAGCTGATAGGCTTCGCTCCACACACACACACACACCAGAGCGCGCGAGCCCCACTCACCGTCTGTGGTTGCTGGCGGCAGGAATGCTCAACGACGGGTAATTAGCTACCGGGTCAGGAAAGCAGCCTACTACAAGTACAGGTTAGAGCGAAGTTTGCTGGGCACACGCACGTAGTACGAATCAGCGTTTGTTTATCAGTGCTAATATAATGAAACTTCGGGCGGCCCGTAGATGAGAATCTCGATCTGGAACTCACGTGGAGCTGTTTATGATTTCTGACACGCAAAGATTCAGCATGGAGCACGCCCATGTATAAACTATGGATTTGAAACTCCGGCATTCATGTGCAACTTGACTGCTTTGCGCTCAAATAGCGCACAGATCAACATGCGCTGGCACTATTTTGTACCCATTTCGATCTTCAAAGTTCATACGGTAGGATGTGTGTGTGTGTTTATATAGTGAGTGTATCAAGCGGAGTACAGAGTCTTAGCTTTTAGAATAAAACCCAAGGTCTGATCTTAATTAGTTGTGTCTGATAGTGACTTTGTTGAAGACATTATTTTAAGAGCGCGGATCTTCTCCAGGGTGAACTAAGATTTAGGATCAGACGATGACGGTGTTTTGCATTTTTTTTTTTGAAGGTGTCGTTTTTGGAGAATTGAGATTTCAGGTGTTGTCTAGGTGATGGTTCGTGCTGCAGTTACAAGAAATTGATCGCTGTTGCGAGATCTTTCTTTTTCTTCTTCTTCTTCTTTTATTGTCTTTGGCTGTGTGCATCCGTAATGTCTTTACGACATTGCGTTGTTGTAGAGGTTGTGTGTAATTGGTATCTCCATGATATTAGTATATTTCCTTTGTTGAAAAATAGAGTGAGTGTATGCGCGTATATATGAGCGCTTGCGTTTGTATTGTGTTAAAAAAACATCAGTCTTCGACTGCCTGACTAGAACGAAGAGTCTACTACATCATGTAAGTAGATGTTGTGCACAGTGACCAATATGATGCCACTCTTTCCTTTGATACAGTTGGAGGTACTGCATTTCCACGTATATGCACAAGCAACAATACACACCGGTCATTTTGCGTGAATGATCGTGATAGTCCGGTTTCAGGTGGATTGGTTGGCATGCTGGTACCAAAATATGTTCTCGTATTTAAAAAAAGTTCACTCATTTGTATTTTTATTAATTCAAAAAAAAATGTTTGTGGGTTTAAAATTTGTTTGTGTATTAGAAAAATGTTCATCAACCTGGAAAATGTTCTTAAAAATCAAAAACAATCTGCGAGCTTATAAAAAGTTCACAATTAGGAAAACAATCACGAGTTTTAAAATACATATTTTGGAAAAGAATCACAAGTTTTAAAAAATGATCACCATTCTTTAAGAAGTTAATAATTTTTTTAAACTAGGTAATTTCCCGGCGCGTTGCGGCGGGAATATAGAGATTAATTGCAGATGATTTATGTATGAAGGAAACTATCTAAATCAAAAGCTACTATTTTTGACATACAAATATTCCGTACTTGCATTGCTTGTGAGTAAAGAGTACGCATGTACACTATACCGTAGCAGTTGCGACTTTAAATGGGCATTTTGTAACCTTCAGAAAGTAAACAAATTCAATAATGACCCGTTATACTACATATGTCAGTAAAGATTTCTTTTTTTTTTGCGGGGACAGTAAAGATTTCTTGAGGGATGATAATATTAGCAATGAAGAAAATTAAGATCTAATATCATAAAGAAAAATATACAACACCCCGCAAAAAAAAAAACGCTCCAGTAGTTGAGATACATGTATCATATTTTCCTTGAATGTCACTTGAGAGTACCATCACCTAAAAGAACGTGAAAGTAGTGAGGTATGTACCTGTACATCAAGGGATGGATTTTTTTTTTTTTGAAACGGAGGCAAAAGATTTGCCTCATATATTAAATAAGGAGAGAAGAGTTTGTTACAACATACATCCAGAATACGGCATGGCAATTATTCTCGCAACAAAAAAGACCCTAACTTCTTTGCCCCGGCGGTGATCCAAAGGTTTGCCTCGTCGACGATGGTGTTGAGCAGAATTGGCGGAGGCGTGCTCTTATGCCGGAACACTCTTGCGTTTCTCTCATTCCAAATGACCCACGACACAAGCATGGTGATCGAGGCCTTCACTTTTCGGTTGGTGGTGCCCACAGCGCTCGTGCTCGCCCACCATGTCTTGACTGAGTCGAAGGAGCTCCACGCCGACGTGTCCATGTCGTGTATGAGAAATTTCTGAATAACCAAATTCCAAAGCCTCAACATGAAGCGACATCTGAAGAATAGATGTGTTCCATATTCTTGCACTCCCCGACACAAGGGGCAAGGGCCACAATTTGGCCAGCCCCGCTTAGCCATTCTGTCGGCGGGCCAAATTCTATCTTGCAGTGCGAGCCAAGCAAAGAACTTGACCTTCGGTGGGCCCAAGGCTTCCAAACCATTTGGTCCATGGGGGAGAGGACCAAACCCAAAAATTGTGCCCTGTAGGCAGAGGCCGCAGAGTAATGCCCGGAGTCCGAGTGTTTCCATACTATGTCATCCTCAGCAAGCTCATCAAGATGCACCTCATGCAGAAGCATCCAAAGGGTGAAGAATTGTGTTACATGTTGGGGGGAAACAACCGCAGGTGGCCTGATTTTGAGGATCCACGCGTTTTCCTTGAGGGCCTCCCGTATCTTCCAATGTTTCCGCGATGAAGACTCATAGATGAGAGGAGCAATGTCCTTGGGCTTGCGCCCAAGAATCCAAGGGGATTCCCAGAAGGGTGTCTTCGCCCCATTCCCGACCTTGATTGTGGTGCTAGCATAGAAGAAGTTGAGATCTTCCTCATCACACGGGTTACCTCTCCCAACCCACAATTTTGTTGGCTCCTTCCATTCATACCAAGGCCACCGCAGTCTCAAAGCCCGCGCGAACTTATTGGTGTTGAGGACCCCAAGCCCACCATAAGCAAGCGGTCGACTGACAATGTTCCAATTGACCCTGCATTTTGCTCCGGTTGTCTTATCTGACCCAGACCATAGGAAGGCCCTCTCAAGCTTGTCGATGTTTTGAAGGATGGTGGGCTGTATGACAAGCGGCGTGATGAAATAGATCACTTGGGAAGCAAGCACCGACTTGACAAGAGCCGCGCGCCCAATGGTGGTAATGTTCTGACCCTCATATGTTGTCAATCTGCTTGCCACCTTGTCCACAAGGAATTGCAAGTCAACGAGCTTTAGCTTCCACACAGAGAGCGATAGGCCCGAATATCGCAGCGGGAAGGAGGCTCTAACAGCTGGCAACCGTTGGGTGATTTGCCCCAAGTCAAGGTTACCGCACCGAATCGGAACCATTGAACTCTTATGGAAATTGGTGCACAGACAGGTGACATCCCTAAAGCCCCTCAGAATAGTCGCAAGGTTGTCCACATCACTTTTAAACGGAGCTACAAACACGGCTGCGTCGTCCGCATAGAGGGAGGTACACACCATGACACCTCTCCCTCGGAGCTTATGAAGCAGCCCCTTTTTTGTCGCTATGTCGAGGATACGTTGTAGGGGGTCAATAGCTATGACAAACAAGAGTGGAGAGACGGGGTCCCCTTGCCGTAGCCCCTGGCCGTGCTTGATGGGAGCACCAGGCACCCCATTCAAGAGGATCCTCGAAGATGAGGAACATAGGAGTGCCGCAATCCACTCTCGAAATTTGCTTGGGAAACCTCGTCTCCGAAGGAGGTCAAGCAAATACTCCCATTTGACAGAGTCAAAGGCCTTGCGAATGTCGAACTTGAATAGCAGGGAGGGGGTCTTGCTCTTGTGAAGGCGCCGCGCAAGGTTTCGAACATACATGAAGTTGCTGTGGATGCTCCGAGTTTTGATGAAAACACTTTGAGCGTTGGAGACGAGGGTGGACACATGAGTAATACTTAACAAAGGATCAAATTTGAGTTCATTCAAATTGATACATATGTGGACTGGTAGAAACGAAAAAAGAATGTGTTTTTTTTCGAAAAGGATGAAAAAAGAATATGTATAAATAGATCTGCACATATGTACGAAAATGATAAATGTGAAAGAAAATAGTGCAGATAAATATTTTACATTGGAGGATTTACAAAATCAAATATTTTACATTGGAGGCATCATCGTCTAAACACTTCCAGTCCTGTCTCATCGGATGGTCACCAACGATACCATTCAACATTTCCACAAGCACAATGGCATATGTGGAAGCACTCGCACCACCGCTACCACACTCGATTTTATTACTCGGCAGCATGAAAAAAGCTGAACATTTCAGGAAGGTGGTACGAGTATCCCTCTCCATCGGCATCCTGCAGAAGCCCCGTCTTCTGGTAGTATTCGATGCTATCCAGGAGCGTCTCCTCCAATTTCCTTGGCTTCCAACCCAGATTTCTCAATTTTTCCGACGAGGTCAGTGAGATGGGAGAGTTATGTTCCACATCAGTCTTGCTGCAAGAAACAAAGAGAGCTGTTCAAACCATGGAAACAGAATGCGCCATTTGCTGCACACAAGGAACGCATGGTAAGAGACCCACCACTTCACGTAATTGTAGTTAGGGTGCGCCTTCCTTAGCAATTCCACCATGGCTTTTGTGGTAATGTAATTTGGTGCACTGATATATCTTCCAGATGATTCTGGTTTCTCGTATACCAGAAGCAAAGCATCAGCCACATCACGGACATCGACTATCTCCCACATCACGTCGTTCATCGCGTTAGGACCTCCTGCAATGAAATTGACAAAAAGTTAGTAGACAAAAAACGAGATAAGCAGTTCTTCGAAGACACACCATAAGATTTTCATGTTTTCCCCTTCAAAATTCTGGTGGATGAGCCACTCCATAACATGACCTGTTTGTCAGACATAAGTGATATTACTACAAATAAAAAAATGGAAAAGAACAGGATATGATGCGGGGACCTTTTATAAGATAGAGAAGAAGTTCGCTGGTGGTATTGACAACAGGTTGTAGTTGTGGACCAAAAACAATACAAGGGCATACTGTTACGATGTCTAGCCCATTCTTTTCTGCATATTCCCAGGATGTCTCTTCAGCAACAGTTTTTGCAAGAAAGTACCAAAGCTGCCAGCCAAAATTGTAAAGAGTTGAACTTAGCCCTGGGACTAGAGAATAAAACTGAAATACGACAGGGATATTACACAACAAATATATAGAACTTTGACACAACCACCGAATGACCATTGTTGACGCTGGAACGAGCCGCCAACACACTGTTTTCACCGCTCATATACCCACCACCGGCCGCTAAAGCGGTAGGCAGAGAGGAGGCAAACTCACAGCCTCGCCAGCGGGGATCGAGGGAAGAAAAAGTTTAGAGTTCTAATATGGGTGATCGAATACGCTCCTAATTACTATCACTAAGTGTCTTTAGAGTTCAGATGGAAAGTCTAGACTGTGCGTGCGACATGGAATGTTTGTGTGTGTTTCCTACTCCTGTATAATAGGCTTCTTACATCACAATGCACGTTGCGACCGACGTTTTTTCTGAACTTCAAACATACTAACCTCATTTTCCATGCACACGTTTTTGTCCGACCAGCAACTCTCATCTTTGGGTTTATCCTGAGGCCAGTTCGGGTTGAAATGAACAGAAGCAGTGGATGACACCACCACAACTTTCTGAACCTTCATAGTTGAACAAACTTCTAGAATATTCGAGGTGCCCTTGACAGCAGGCATAATTACTTCCGACTGCACGGTTAAAATTGGCACAAGATTAGAATCATACCATTAAAGATTTCACAATTCCAACAACGCTTGTAATAGTCTCAACATCAGTAAGTCACATTCTTCTAAGAGTATCTATCTCTGTCAATTATCAATTATATACTAAAAACACAATACAAATGAAATAGAGAGATTTGTTAGAAAATCCCATGTTAATCAGAGAATCCCGGCCCTCAATGTAGAGGAGCTTCTGAAATTATGAAACTATGGCATATGTATGAGCGTCTGGCCGGTGGTGGACCTTTCATTTATTTAGTTATCGAGGGGTCCTTTAAGTGGAGAGCAAGCAGATCTAGAGTGCTCATTGTTTAAACAGAAAGAAAAAAGAGCCACAGTGCTCATGAAAAGCAACATGCATATGTATGAACTTTTCTTTTTTTGCAAGAAGAAATTATGAAACTATGGCATATGTATGTAGGAACATGGTGGTGTAGGATTAAATAAAGCAATGACGAAGAGACGGTGTTTGACTTGTTTCTCAAAATAAGATGTATGGCACCTTTTATTTCACCTATTTATACAGCAAGATGGTATTTTTCTTAGTGTGGTTTAAACTTCAGGCATGTTATTGTCCTGAAATGATTATTCTTTTTTGCAAATGTTTTGGCTAGAATGGAAGATGACGGGACAACATCCATGCAAACACTTGTGAATATATTTAAGTATACACATGGTTTTCTTTTGCGGAAGTATGAAAATAGCCAAATTGCACGAAAATATTACTATAGACTTCCTTTGATTTTTTTGGTACAAACGAGTTTTGAATAATATGATATTTTGTATACAAAATATGACCACATGCTTTCACTGTATACAGAGACTGAGAGAGGACGTGTTTATGTTTTCACACCAAAATTTACAAATATACAACCATGATTAACGTCATAAAATGTTTTTACTCACTCCACTATGAAATAATTGAAGTTCTAATAAGATTGTGCTAACTCAAAAAAATCTGATCTACGATATCAAATATATGTATTAGCTTTATAATATACTGTATTTTACAGTGAATCTAATGAAGCAAATTTGTATGCAGAAGTGGATATATTTGTTCCTCAAAAAATATATTATTAGTTCCTGAAAAAAAGGAAGTAGAAATATTTTTAAATTAAACCAGACTTTTTTTTGTGGGGTAAATTAAACCAGACATAAGTAGATATCGATCGAATGGTAAAATTATATTTGCGTCGACGACAACAAGAATAATAGAAAAACCAATATTCCGTTGAACAATTTCCTGATGGCTGATGCTACTACGGTTATGGAAGACTCCACGGATGCACGAAGAAATCGTGGGGAATTATGCAAATTTGTGAACTAATAACAGTACGACGCACCGCACACGGTGAATTGGCAGATGTATATACTTGCCTCAGGATCGACGAGCTTATCCACGGGCACAGGGGTCGCGACATGGAAGACGCCCTCGCACCCCTCGACGGCGGCGGCCAGCGCGGCGCGGTCGAGCACGTCGGCCTTGAACAGCCGCAGGTTCTCCGCCGCCCCGTCCAGCAGCATCAGATGGGCGTTCTTGGGATCACCTGAAACAGCACCCCGCCATTACCAACTTGGCCGGAGGGTCATCAGACCGGGTATAATATAATACCGGGGCAAGACATACATGGGTCGCGGAGCGTGGCGTGGACGGCGTAGCCCCGGGAGAGGAGCAGCTTGACGAGCCACGAGGCGATGAACCCGCCGCCGCCGGTCACGCACACGTGTCGCGGCGGTGCCATCCTCCTCCACCTCCTCCTCCTCTACCAGAGTCAACACCCGCGGGACGGTTTGCTGGAATGCTGCTAGCTGCCTCCTCGGCCTCGTCGGCTCTTTTATATGTCTGTCGCAGCCTGGCGGGTTGAGACTCTCTCCACCCACTTGCCGGTAGACTTCACGGCGCCAATCGGCAGCAAAAGATTACGCCGGCTAAACAAGGACTCCTCGCGACACGGTGTCGAGACGACAAAGGGGCAGTTGGTGCGTAGTGTCGGAAGTCGGAACCCATCGCGCCGCGACCTTTTCGCCGCCGGCTGGATGGCGCCAAATGCCTCAGGGCGTTTCTCGTTGTTACTAGCGATAATCTAGTCATGCTCTGCGCACGTCCTCGTACATGCACTTTTCGAATCCTAGTAATTTACATGTATTTTTTTATACTCCCTCCTTTCCGGTTTATAAGTCTTAATTTAAAAATCTCACCAACTAAGATAGATGATGACTGGTGGAATATTTTTTGTAGTTTGCAAAAGCACCCAATTAATGCTCTTGTTTTTCTCAAAAAATTATGTTTATGAATGCATTAATTGCAATGCATGCATGCATAAAGTGCATGCATTGATCAGTTTTCTCTTAATACTTGCATGTAATGATTTAATGCACCTTAAAGTCTAAACATGTGATAGGGAACAATCAAATTGAGCCTTATAAAATGGAAAAACTAAAATTTTGAGATAATCCCTATAAACCGAAAAGGAGGGAATATGATACAACGCAGATGCCCATATACACGTACATACACTCGTTTCTATCAACGCACCTACGCACACCTGTCCCTATGCAACCTTTTTTAAAAAAAAATAAAAGAAAGGGGCACCAGGCCACCTTTATATTTCAAAGCAGGCCTAAGCCTGAGGACCAACGTGTGGTTACATGAAGTTTGTGGAATGCACTTTGGTGCAAACCAACAAGGAAAGAAAAAAAGAGAGGTGTGGGGTGAGGCAGGTAGTAGAAAGAACAACAAGAGGAAACTTATGTGACTATGCTGCTACGAGGTTGCCCCAAAACATGAGGTCCTTCTTATCTTGCTTCTTCTTGGACCTGTGGCGCCAAAGTCGAATCAAATCTGTAGCATAGAATCTGACATAAGAGTCAGTCCATGTCCTGGAGTTGAAAACACGATCGTTGCGTGCATGCCAAAGAGCGATGGCACAGGCAGCAAAATCCACGTTCCATTTGCGCTTGAACTGCAACCGAGTAGCAGCTTGCTGGACGAAGGAGAGCATATCGGGCGATCTAGCAGCCAACGGTGCCAAACGGAGGTGGTGCCAGAGGGTAGACGCCGTCCTGCAGTGTAGCATTATATGATGAACTGATTCCACTGCTGGGCATATATCACAACCCGAGTGTGCAACAACGGCCGTCCAATGCTTCTTGATCATGTTGTCTCTGGTGTTTAACCGGCCCCAAAAAGCTAAACAAAGAAAGGTTTTGTGCTTCAAGGGGATCAATGCATCCCAGACCCAATCGTGGAAAGCACAGAAAGCACCCCGGAAGGTCAGCAGACGGTAGAAGTAGCCCGTGTTGATCTGTTTAACAAAAACCGAGAGGGAACACAAATCCTTGCCCAAGTCAACCGGAGCCAGGGGAGTAATGAGATGATGCAGCAGTTGTAACTCGTGCTCAGCAGAGTGAGAGAGATGGGGGTGGAGTTGCACTGACCAGGCACCGTCCGAGAACTGTGAGCTAACCGAGCAGCAATGGTTTCTGGCGAAGGACTAGAGAATAGGAAGCAGCAGGGAGAGTCTGTCTGCTTCCACCCAATGATCATGCCAGAAGGAGATGAGCTTGCCCAAGCCCAGGGTGCATCGTGAAAAGTTTATGACCATGGGAATGAGATCCTTGAAACCACACCACATGGCAGTGTCTCGACTGGAGGGCCCAAGAGGTATTGCAGCTTGGCAATATTGCAGAGCGAACCACTGGTAGCAAAGGATGTCTGAGTGCTGCAGTATCTTGGATAGGAACTTGCAAAGCATGGCGTGATTGTGTGCTTGCAGATTTCTGACCCCCAGGCCACCATGTTGGCGGTGGAGAGTGACCTTGTTGAAGGAAATATGCCCTAGAGGCAATAATAAAGTTATTATTTATTTCCTTATGTCATGATAAAAGTTTATTATTCATGCTAGAATTGTATTAACCGGAAACATAATACATGTGTGAATACATAGACAAAACAGAGTGTCACTAGTATGCCTCTACTTGACTAGCTCGTTAATCAAAGATGGTTATGTTTCCTAATCATGGACAAAGAGTTGTTATTTGATTAACGGGGTCACATCATTAGTTGAATGATCTGATTGACTTGATCCATTCCGTTAGCTTAGCACTTGATTGTTTAAGTATGTTGCTATTGCTTTCTTCATGACTTATACATGTTCCTGTAACTATGAGATTATGCAACTCCCGTTTACCGGAGGAACACTTTGGGTGCTACCAAACGTCACAACGTAACTGGGTGATTATAAAGGAGTACTACAGGTGTCTCCAAAGGTACATGTTGGGTTGGCGTATTTCGAGATTAGGTTTTGTCACTCCGATTGTCGGAGAGGTATCTCTGGGCCCTCTCGGTAATGCACATCACTCAAGCCTTGCAAGCATTGCGACTAATGAGTTAGTTGCGGGATGATGTATTACAGAACGAGTAAAGAGACTTGCCAGTAATGAGATTGAACTAGGTATGGGATACCGACGATCGAATCTCGGGCAAGTAACATACCGATGACAAAGGGAACAACGTATGTTGTTATGCGGTCTGACCGATAAAGATCTTCGTAGAATATGTAGGAGCCAATATGGGCATCCAGGTCCCGCTATTGGTTATTGACCGGAGACGTGTCTCGGTCATGTCTACATTGTTCTCGAACCCGTAGGGTCCGCACGCTTAAGGTTACGATGACAGTTATTATGAGTTTTGATGTACCGAAGGTTGTTCGGAGTCTCGGATGTGATCACGGACATGACGAGGAGTCTCGAAATGGTCGAGACATAAAGATTGATATATTGGAAGCCTATGTTTGGATATCGGAAGTGTTCCGGGTGAAATTGGGATTTTACCGGAGTACCGGGAGGTTACCGGAACCCCCCGGAAGCTAGATGGGCCTTAATGGGCCTTAGTGGAAAAGAGAAGGGGCAGCCCAAAGTGGGCCGCGTGCCCCTCCCCTCCCTTGGTCCGAATAGGACAAGGAGAGGGGGCCGGCCCCCCTTTCTCTTTTCCCCCCTCCGCGAGTCCTATTCCAACTAGGATTGGGGGGGGGGGAATCCTACTCCCAGAGGGAGTAGGACTCTCCTGGCGCGCCTATGATGGCCGGCCGGCCTCCCCCCCTTTGGTCCTTTATATACGGAGGCAGGGGCACCCCGAAGCAACAAGTACCTTTCATAGGAGAGACGCGGAGGTAAACATGATCTCCGATCTCGAAAGCCAAATCACGGTGCTTACTATCATAGTAGCTCTTCTGGCGGGATTGGGCTGCTTTGAGGTTATCTCGAATGACTTTGCACATTTCCTCTGCCTCTGTGATTAAGTCATTTCTGAGAAGCTGACGTTCACCGGTTTCGGACCAGTTGAGAGGGGTACGACACTTCCTGCCATACAGAATTTCAAATGGGGCCTTGCCCGAACTTGCTTGAAAACTGTTGTTGTAGGAGAATTCAGCATAAGGAAGACAATCCTCCCACTTCATGCCGAAGGAGATCACACAAGCCCTGAGCATATCTTCAAGAATCTGGTTGACACGCTCGACTTGACCGCTAGTTTGAGGATGGAAAGCTGTGCTGAAGCGGATGTTGGTGCCATGGCCTTCTGAAAAGAATCCCAAAACTTGGAGGTAAAGATGCTGCCACGGTCTGAAGAGATCAGTTGTGGAATACCGTGCAGAGAGGCAATTCGAGAGGTATAGAGTTCCGCCAATTGAGCTGCAGTGATTGACTCTTTGATAGGCAGAAAGTGAGCTACTTTAGTGAGTTTGTCGATGACAACGAATATAGCATCATTGCCACGCTTGGACTTTGGAAACCCAGTCACGAAGTCCATCTCAATGTGGTCAAACTTCCATTCTGGAATGGCAAGAGGTTGGAGGAGACGAGCTGGCCTTTGGTGTTCTGCCTTCACTCTTCTGCAGACATCACATTCATTCACGAATTGAGCAATCTCGCGCTTCATTCGAGTCCACCAATAAGCCTGCTTAAGGTCCTGATACATCTTCGTACTCCCAGGGTGGATGGAGAGGAGAGAATTGTGAGCCTCGTTCATGATCACTTTACGGAGGTCACCTTTGGGCACAACAATATGATCCTCGAAGAAGAGAGTATCCTTGTCATCAAGGCGGTAGCACTTGTACTTGGGTTGACTCTTGGCAATCCCAATCTTCACCTTTTTCACCATAGCATCAAGAAGCTGAGCTTGGCGAATCTGGTCTTCCAAGGTAGGAGAGACTTGAAGGTTGGCGAGGAAACCTTGAGGAAAACCTTGCAGATTAAGTTTGCAGAAAGCTTCACAAAGCTCGGGTTGATAAGGCTTGAGAATCAGGCTGTTACAATAAGCCTTCCTGCTCAATGCGTCAGCAATCACATTGGCCTTGCGTGGAGTATACTCGATACTCGGATTATACTCTTGAATCATTTCGACCCATCGAGTTTGCCTGAGGTTGAGATTAGGCTGAGTGAAGATGTACTTGAGACTCTTGTGGTCGGTGAAGATGTCCACTTTTCTTCCCAATAAGTGATGTCTTCAAGTCAAAAGAGCATGCACAACTGCCGCCAACTCGAGATCATGAGTGGGGTAGTTCTTCTCATTGGGCTTCAACTGGCGAGAGGTATAAGCAACAACTTTCTTCTCTTGCATCAACACTGCGCCAAGACCTTGGAGAGAGGCATCACAAAAGACCTCGTACGGCTTGGATTCATCAGGCGGAGTGAGAACTGGAGCAGTGATCGATTTCTCTTTCAAAGTGTTGAAAGCAATGTCACACTCCGTAGACCAAACGTACTTGACGTGCTTCTGGAGAAGATTTGAGAGAGGCTTCACGATCTTAGAGAAGTTTTCAACGAATCTTCGGCAGTAGCTTGCGAGACCGAGGAAGCTACGGAGTTGCTTCACGTTCTGAGGAGGTTCCCAATTCACAATTGCAGACACCTTCTCAGGATTCACCGCAATGCCCTTGGCAGAGATGATATGACCAAGATAAAGAACCTCATCGAGCCAAAATTCGCACTTGGAGAACTTGGCGTAGAACTGATGTTCTCTGAGCTTATCGAGTACCAAACGCAAGTGCTTGGCATGATCTTCCTTGTTCTTCGAGAAAACCAGAATGTCGTCGAGATAGACCAAAACAAAGTCATTGGTGTAGGCGTTGAAGATGAAGTTCATCATGCGAGAGAAAGTCGGAGGAGCGTTGACGAGGCCAAAAGACATGACAGTGTATTCATATGAACCATAGCTTGTCCTGAAGGCTGTCTTGGGAATTCTTGCTCACGGATTCGAATCTGATGATAACCCATACGGAGATCAAGCTTGGAGAATACTTGGTCACCTTTGAGTTGTTCGAATAGCTCGTTGATGTTGGGAAGTGGGTATTTGTTCTTGATGGTCTTCTTGTTCAATGGACGGTAATCAACACAAAGTCGGTCCATTCCATCCTTCTTCTTCCCAAAAAGAACACCACAACCCCACGGAGAAGAACTAGGCCGGATGAGACCCATTCTCTCTTGAATAACGAGTTGCTTCTTCAGCTCCTTCAACTCTTCAGGTCTGAGCTTGTAAGGACGCTTGCACACAGGTTCCGTACCGGGCTCAAGATCAATAACGAATTCAACTGGCCGGTGCGGAGGCATTCCTGGAAGCTCTTCTGGAAAGACGTCTTGATATTCGCAAACGACTGGAATTTGCGAAATGTCATCGAGTTCACCCTTCTCATTGAGAGAAAACAGACGGATGGTATCGTCACAAGCGGCAAAGACAATTACATCCTCAGACGAATGAGTCAATTGAATCTGCCTGGCTGCACAATCAAGCTGAGCCTTGTGCTTAGAAAGCCAATCCATTCCGAGAATAAGATCAATATCCGAGTCACCAAGAACATTTGGAGAGGAAAAGAACTTATAGTCACCCAAAGTGATTGTAACATCCGGAACACATACTCGAGATGTCATTTGACGGGCCGGAGAGACAATAGCCAATGGCTTCGACAACACTTGAGTAACAAAATCATGCTTAGATGCAAAAGGTCTCGACATGAAACAATGCGATGCACCAGTGTTAAAAAGAACTCTTGCAGGAATATTGTTAATAGGAAGGTTACCCATGATGACATCTGATGAATCCTCTGCCTGAGCTGCATTCATCATATTGACCTTGGCGTACTTGGGGTTATGCTTAACCACAGCTGTACTTGTCGATCTCACAGGAGGAGGAGGAGGAGGAGGAGGGAGACGCCTCTGATTGAGACACTTGTTGGCATAGTGACCCTTTTGTTGGCACTTGTTGCACGTGACCTCTGAAAGCGGACGGTGATACGGAGCACTTGATCTTGGAGCTTGAGACGAAGTCTTGTTCTGAAAGCTAGGGTTGGGTTGGTGGGAAGATCCACTGCCACCTTTGCTCTTCTGCTGATACGGCTGACGGAACAGAGGAGGAAGCCAATACTTCTGCTGCTTGGCCACTTGAGTAGAGGAAGAAGGAGTAGTGTCTCTGACTCGCTTCTTGGAAGCATCACACCTCAGTTGAGCGGCCTCTTGCTTCAGTGCCATGTTGTAGAACTCATCGTACCTCAAGGGCTCAAAGAGAACAAGAGCTAGCTGAATTTCTTCTCTGAGACCACCCCTGAACTGATTATCATGTTCTTCTCATTAGGTACGTCCTTCTTAGCAAAGCGGGCGAGCTTCTGAAACAACTTGTTATAGTCATAGACAGACAAAGAGCCTTGCTTCAGGTTGCGGAATTCCTCACGCTTGCTTTCAACCACGCTCTGAGGGATATGGTGAGCTCTGAAATCTTGACGGAATTCATCCCAAGTAATAACACGTCCACCTCTGGAATCCTTGTACTGCTGGAACCATTCTGCAGCTTGATCTTTGAGTTGGAAGGAAGCGAACTTGACAAAGTCCTCAGGCCTGACGTTACTGCACTCGAAATGCTTGCACAGATCCACGAGCCAATCGTCAGCATCGGTTGCCTTAACACAATTGCTGAAAGTCTTTGGCACGTTAGCAAGGAACTGGTTGAGTGTAGCAAAGTGATTCTGATTGTTGCCTTGGTTCCCTTGGTTGCATTGGTTACGCTCTTGAAGAATTTGCATGATCAACTGTGTGTTTGCATTGGTTGCGGCCATCACAGCTTGCCATGCCTCCGGAGGAGGTGGAGGTGGTGGCGGATCTTGATTCTGATTCTGATTGGTGCTCTTAGCGGGAGCCATCCTGAAGAGGTTGACCACCGTTAGCACATAGACAGATAAAATGAAGCTGAATCCAACGGAATGAAAATTGCAACATATAGTCTTCACATCCGAACAAAATGAACGAATGCATTCCTCTTGAAATGGTCACATATCCATAAATTGAGAAGCCACTTAGAATTTAGGTAGAGAAATAAATCAACAAGGTACGGATCAAGAACGAATACTCGGTAAGAAATCCCAATCTCAAACCAAATATCCGTGGAAGAAGAGCTAGAGCTACGAGAATTCCCACCTATGAAACTCCCGAACCTTTCCGGTTATGCAATCAGGTGTTGGGGATATAGGGTAAGCATAATATCTCACCCAATTCTAGCAAATCCTACATCCAGCTGTATCCATCCTTCAAGACATAACCGAGAAAAACTTCGGAAACCATCTACTGGGTGGCGTCGAGGTTATCTCACCAACGAACTACATAAAAGAGATTTTCGATGTCAGTGTACTAAACTCAGCTATTCTAGAACTGCAACGATAAAATTATGACGACAACACCTCAGAGCTCAACTCCCCGGGACACTTCCACAAAACCCCTGACAGGAGGCACCAAGACAATGCTCTCATCATAAAACCATCGGAACGATTCCAAGATACCCGCGTGATCCTAAATTTTTTTAGTGAAATTTGAGAAGAGAAGAGTCAAAACTCTACATCAGGATGCCTTACCAGAGCGATGATGAGACTGGGAAGTAAAAAGAATTCCTAAACTCTCCGATATATAATTCCTAAATGACTCAACATTTTTTCTAGACACAACTCGGCCGCTAAAAACGATCAAGCAATGGGGCTCCTAAGGTCGGGGAAGGCTCTGATTACCAACTTGTAACACCCTCGACGCGACTATATCTCCCACGTGTCGAGGCACGACTTAGAGGCATAATCGCATTGAAGGCATATGTCGCAAGTTAGGCAATCTTCACAAACATCCCATGTAATATAATTAATAAAAGGGGATATAACATAGTTGGCTTACACTCGCCACGTCAATCAAGGTACATAAATAACATTACATCATCCAAACACTCATGGCCCGACTACGGCGCCAAAATAAAAGATAATCCAACATGCGACACGGTCCCGATCACCCCCAACTGGGCACCACTACTGATCGTCAGGGAAAGACACGTAGTATCGTTGAGAGTCCTCGTCAAACTCCCACTTGAGCTCGAGCGCGTCACCTGGAGCGGAATCATCAGGCCCTGCATCTAGTTTAATAGTAATCTGTGAGCCACAGGGACTCAGCAATCTCGCACCCTCGCGATCAAGACTATTTAAGCTTATAGGTAAGGTAAGGTAAATATATGTGGAGCTGCAGCAAGCGACTAGCATATATGGTGGCTATCCTGATCGCAAAAGAGACCGAGAAGAGAAGGCAAAGCACGAACGCATAACTAAAGGGGGCAAACCTGCGGCAAGCATTACTCCAACACCATGTCCACTTCCCGGACTCCGCCGAAAAGAGGCCATCACGGTAACTCCCACGGTTGATTCATTTTAATTAAGTTAAGGTTCAAGTTATCTACAACCGGACATTAACAAATTCCCATCTGCCCATAACCGTGGGCATGGCTTTCGAAAGTTCAAATCCCTGCAGGGGAGTCCCAACTTAGCCCATGACAAGCTCTCACGGTCAACGAAGGAATAGACCTCCTCCCGAGATGTTCCAATCAGACTCGGTATCTCGGTTCTTCAAGACACTTCGACATGTTAAAACAAATCCAGCAACACCGCCCGAATGTGCCGACAAATCCCGACAGGAGCTGCACATATCTCGTTCTCAGGGCACACTCAGATGAGCTCTCCATACAACTAAAACCAAACCTCGAGTTTCCCCAAGGGGGCGCTGCACAGGACTCTAGTTTGGACCAACACTCAGAGGAGCACTGGCCCAGGGGGGTTAAAATAAGATGACCCTCGGGCTCCGGAAACCCAAGGGAAGAAGAGGCTAGGTGGCAAATGGTAATACCAAGGTTGGGCATTGCTGGAAAAGCTTTAATCAAGGCGAACTATCAAGGGATTCCCATTATAACCCAACCGCGTAAGGAACGCAAAATCCAGAAACATAACACCGATATGACGGAAACTAGGGCGGCAAGAGTGGAACAAAACACTAGGCGAGAGGCCGAGCCTTCCACCCTTTACCAAGTATATAGATGCATTAAGATAACATGGCAATATAATGATATCCCAACAAGTAAATAGTGTTCCAACAAGGAACGGTCTCCAATCTTCACCTGCAACTAGCAACGCTATAAGAGGGGCTGAGCAAAGCGGTAACATAGCCAAACAACGGTTTGCTAGGACATGGTGGGTTAGAGGTTTGACATGGCAATTTGGGAGGCTTGAAAGCAAAAGGTAGGCATCGTAGTATTGGCATAGCAAAAGAGCGAGCATCTAGCAAAGCAAAGATAGTAGTGATTTCGAGGGTATGATCATCTTGCCTGCAAAGTTGTCAGAGTTGACTGGATCCTCGAAAGCAAACTCAACGGGCTCCTCGCTAGCGAACTCGTCTCCCGGCTCTACCCAAACAAGACAAACAAGCAACAAGGACACAATCAACCACGTGCAAGGATCAAACAATATGATGCAAGGATGGTATGCTATGCGGGATGCGATGCGGGATGCATATGCAAGATGTGACAGGGAATGCAAGAACCTGGCCTCAACTTGGAAAACCAAGTGTGCCACTGGAAAGATGAGATGGAATCTCTTGAAAACGATATAAAGAACGCCAGAATCGGAGTTACGGTTTGGAAATGGCAAGCGATTCAAATATGGCCACATTCTGCGATTTACAGCAAGTATCCATCTAAATGTAACAAGAAGAACATGCTACAGCATCCAAACATGACAACAAAATACATGGCAGGGATGCATGCAAGATGCTTAACAAAAGTCTAGCACTGAGCTACGGCCAATTCATCCATTAACAGGTTCAAACAAGCATGGCAAAAATGCATATGGTAAACAGATTTCAGACTTAGTGAAATCAACACTTGTCTGGAATTTCAGATCAGATAGCACTCTTCGGAGCAACAAAACTATATGCTACAGGACCTGAACATGGCAAAGTAAAGCATGGCATGGGGCTACTCAAAGAGCTTAACAAAAGTCCCTTAGTGAGATTGAGCCAAAGGGATCAGAAAATACAATTGCAAGCATGTGAACATGGCAAAAACATAATCAGTTCTCAGACTTAGTGAAAACTGGAGCATGCTGAAAACAGATATCAAGTAGGCATGTTTACGAGCTCGATGCACTCACTACGGAGCAAGTCATGACCAACTAAGCATACATACATCAAGAAAACACAAAATGCAAGCTAGACATGGCAAGAACAATAGCATAGCATGCACGGATCAACTACAACATCATCGGCAAAATCGCTAACAAGTAGACAATCTGCCCAGATTCACGAAGTAGCAAAAGTAGAGGTCGATTGACTCACGCTAGGTTGCTCCATAATTGCAAACAAAGACATGGATGGATAGAGCACTACAATATTAACAAAACATCCTTACTGATCATCCTCAAAAGAGGCACGGATCACTAGGAAACAACATGAATATGTGGCCATATGAGATAAACAGGTCAAGGACTTAGTGGAAATGCTAAGTCGCTGAAATCAGCATTACCAAGTGCCTCACTTTGCAAGCTTGTGCTGGTCACCACACTCATCCCAAAAATATATGGGTTGCACCTTTGGAAAGATGGCAAAACCCTTAAGAAAACATATGTAGAGCTCATGGGCATATCATGCACACATTAATCATGGCAAAAATGACAAATATCTAAATGGAGCAGCATATCTGACAAATATCTCAAGTAGCACTCTTCTAACAGCATTTCGGGCATCAAGATGAACTCAAATGAAAATGATGCAATGGAATGAAATGATGTACTCTCTGAGTCGAACATTTTGATATGCTATATGCCCAAAATGGAGCTACGGATGCAAAGTTATAGCACGATGAACAGGAGCATATGGATTAGGGTTTCGGGAGAAAGTCAACCAGGTTATTTTTGGATCCAAGATCTGCACGGATTCCAAAGCAAGCTCGCCGGAGTCACTGTTGCAAGGTCCGCCGGAGATGGAAGGGGCCGGCCGGATCTGCAGCGCCGGCAGCCGGAGAAGGCGGATGGAGACGCGCGGAGGGGCGGCGGCGCCGTCCGGCGATGATCTGTTGGCGACGAGGAGGCGGGGAGGCATTGGCGCGGCGGCGGCGGTGCAGCTCCGATGGCGGAGCTCCGCGAGGGCG